>NC_036251.1:30788853-30800435 GCF_002742605.1 Olea europaea var. sylvestris
ACTTCTTGTTGTTTTATGGGCCTGCGAGCTCTTTATTATATTGGACCTGTGAGTCCGTTGCTATTGTTATTATTATGGGCCTGTGAGTTCGATTTCTTTTAGCCCTGTGTGCCAACTAGTATAGGATAAATGTTGTAACTTGACTAATTGAAGGCACAAGAAGAGGTGGAAACCATGAAGATGGTGCATCCAATGTTGTACCCGTTAGGTATTGACCAACTAGTCTTCCCTTTGGTTCGGGAAAACTAGATAGAACAAGTCCATAATCATCCATACTATGTTTATATATATAATTTCTTGGTGAGATCATTGCATGTTAAATCCCTCGTTAAAATATTAATTTAGTGTTATTTGCCTTCCATCATTATAGTGAAAAACGAGACTCCTAAATCGGCCTCAACTTGTTGAATACACTCAAGGCTGATCTATTAGGGATATGTTTGACACTATGAAATATTTGATATTTCTGAATGATGGGTTTGATTTAACTAAAATTTATCTTTTGTTGAGTATACTCAATGAGATAAGTTTTAGAGGCATGTTAAGCTAACACATAGATGTGTGAAGACAAAAGAGTTGTCAGTATAATGATCTGGGAGTTGTATGGAGATACAATTGATAATAATATCTACCTAAATATTTTATTAAGATTTGTTGAGTATACTCAAAATCTTGATACAACGAATGAGATCCTAGCCCACTGGGAATCAAATGTGGATTCAAATAATTTATGTATGAGAGTCATGAATTTATTTTAAACAGTGGGAGCACGTTTAATTAAAGCCCATATTGAATTTGTGCATATGCATTATAATACATATAATTCTATATTTTTCGCCATTTACAGTTTTTGAATCATGAGTAATCATATGAATTTGAGAGACATACTGGATGCCAACGAACTGACCGGACCAAATTTTCTCGATTGGCATCGCAATTTGAGAATCGTTCTCAAGCATGAGAAAATTTGGTATGTCCTTGAGCAGCCCTTTCCAGAGGTGCCTACTGAAAATTCCACTCAGGAAGAGGTGACTGCTTACAACAAACACAGTGATGTCGATAACACTACAGCATGTGTGATGCTTGTAGCTATGTCACCTGAGTTGCAGAAGCAATATGAGGGTATGGATGCTTACACTATGATTTTCATCTCAAGGAGTTGTATGATGAACAATCTTGTGTGGAGAGGTACGAGACCTCCAAACAACTATACCAGTGCAAAATGGCAGAGAGATATTCAGTCAGTGCTCATGTGCTGAAGATGATTGGTTTCATTGAGAAACTGGGTTCATTGGGTTTTATCATGGATCATGAACTAAGTATTGAATTGGTTCTGCAATCTCTGCCAGATAGTTATTCACAGTTCATTATAAATAAGATCGAATGCACACTCTCTGAGTTGCTTAATATGCTTAAAACTGTGGAGCCCAATGTTAAGGCTAGCACGCGCATGTCTTAGCTATTTATTCCTCCAAGGGCACTAAGAGGAAAATCAAAGGAAGTTTTAAGAAAACATCTAAAAAGGCTAAGGGCAATAACAAAGCAGTTAAAGCAGGCAAGGATAATACCAAATCTGATGACCTATGCTATCATTGTGGAGTGAAAGGTTATTGGAAGAGGAACTACAGGGCTTACATCGCTAGCTTGAAAGGAAAGAAGTCTTCTGAAACTTCTACTTCAGGTATTTTTGTTATCAAGGTTAATATGTCTACTTCATTAGTTTCTTGGGTATTAGATACCGGATATGGATCTCATATTTGTATAAATATGTAGGGACTAAAGAAAAGTAGACCACTGTAGAAAAGAGAAGTTGACCTGCGCGTGGGGAATGGAGCAAGAGTTGCTGCATTAGCTGTAGGGACATACTTCTTACCACTGCCTTTGGGCTTAGTATTAGAATTAGAAAATCGCTATTTTGTTCCCGCCATTACTAAAAACATTATTTCTATTTCGTGTTTGGATATGAATGGTTTTTCAATTAATGTTAAGAACAATCGTTGTTCGTTTTATAAAGAAGAGATCTTTTATGGTTGTGGTGTGTTGCAAAATGGAATTTACATTCTAGATACTGAGTCATCTATTATGAGTATAGAAAGTAAAAGGCATAAAAATGATAATCTAAATAATACATACCTTTGGCATTGCAGACTGGGTCATATTAGCGACACACATTTCTAAGGTATAAAAAGATGGATGCTTGGGGTCAACTAATTTTGAATCATTTGACAAATGCGAGTTATGCCTGTTAGGCAAAAGGACCAAGTTCCCTTTTATTGGAAAAAGAGAAAGAGCCACATAATTGCTGGGACTAATACATACTTATGTGTGTGGACCCAAGTCAATCATCGCCAGAGGTAGTTTCTCTTACTTCATCACATTCACTGATGATCATTTTAGATATGGTTATGTGTATCTGATGAAATTCAAGCATGAAACACTTGAAAAGTTCAAATAATTCAAACTTGAAGTAGAGAAACAAACTGGTAAAAATATTCTCACGCTGAGATCAGATCGAGGTGGAGAATATTCAAAGGGAGAATTTTTAGATTATCTAAAACAGAATGAGATTTTCTAGCAGTGGACTCCGTCATATACACCGCAACATAATGATATATCTGAACGGAGGAATTGCACTTTGTTAGACATGGTGCGATCAATGATGAGCCATGCAAACATCCTAAAATTATTTTGGGATCATGCACTAATTACTGCGTGTTACACACTTAATTGTGTCCCATCTAAATTGGTTGACAAAACTCCATACGAGCTATGGAGAGGAAAAAGACCAAACTTATCTCACATGAAAGTTTGGGGCTATGATGCTTATGTCAAGCAAAATGAATCTGATAAGCTTGAGGCTAATTCTGATAAATGTGTATTTGTAAGATATCCAAAAGAGACAATTGGATATCAGTTTTATAATTATTAGTTTTATAATCCCGTTGAGAAGAAGGTGTTCATCTCAAGACATGCCACATTCCTAGAGAAAGAGTTTATTCTAGGAGAGGGTAGTGGGAGCAAAATAGAACTTGAAGAAGTTTAAGAATCCACAGATACTGTTGACCAATTAGATGAACCTGAGTCTGATCCTACACCTGTTGACGGACAGACTCTTAATCAGGATGTAGAGAACCCTGAGGACACTCCAGCTCAGCGTAAATCAAGTAGGATCATTCGACCTCCCGGAAGGTATGAATTCACGATTACTAATCAAGTATTATTAGTCGAGGATGATGAACCTACAAATTACGCAGAAGCGAAGTCAAGAGTTGACTTGAAGAGATGGCAAGAAGCCATGGAATCCGAAATGAACTCAATGTATCAGAACAAGGTTTAGACCTTGGTTAACCTTCCAGGTGGGATAAAATCGATAGGTTGTAAATGTGTTTACAAGAAAAATATTGATGTGGATGGAGACGTCCATACATAAAAAGCAAGGCTAGTGGCGAAGGGTTACACACAAAAACAAGGCGTTGACTTTGATGAAACTTTTTCGCCTGTAGCCATGCTAAAGTTCATTCGGATTTTGCTTGCAATAGCTGCATACAATGATTATGAGATATGGCAAATGGATGTCAAAACTGCTTTCGTTAATGAAAACTTACAAGAGGAGGTGTACATGACACAGCCTGAAAGTTTTGAATCAAAAGGAGCCAACAAAGTATGTAAGTTGAATCGATCCATTTATGGATTAAAGCAAGCCTCAAGGAGCTGGAATCTTTATTTTGATGAGACTATCAAAATGTTTGATTTTATTAAAAATGAAAATGAACCGTGTGTTTACAAGAAGACAAGTGGGAACACGGTCGTATTCCTAATATTATATGTCGATGACATATTATTAATGGAAAACGACATCCCAATGCTTCAATCGGTAAAATTATGGTTGTCAAAGAATTTCTCCATGAAAAATATTGGAGAAGCAGCGTATATCTTGAGTATCAAGATCTATAGGGATAGATCTAAAAGATTATTAGGCTTATCCCAATCTTCGTAAATAGATAAAATCTTGAGAAGATTTAATATGGAAGAGCCTGAGAGAGGTTTATATCCCATGTCACATGGGATTTACCTCTCAAAAGATATGTATCCTAAAATACATGATGAAAGGAATCGCATGAATAAGATTCTTTATACTTCGGTGATAGGATTTATCATGTATGTGATGCTATGTACGAGACCAGATGTTTCATATGCTCTAAGTGTTATGAGCAGGTTTCAAGCAAAACCTGGTGAGAAATACTGGTTAGTGGTTAAGAACATTCTTAAGTATTTGAGAAGAACTAAAGATGTGTTCTTGATCTATGAAGGAAATGAACTAAAAATTCATGGGTTTACTGATGCCAGCTTTCAATCTGACAAAGATGATAGTAAGTCTCAATCAGGATATATGTTTGCTCTCAACAATGGAACGGTTAGTCAGAAAAGTTCCAAACAGAAGACAACTGCTGATTCAACAACAGAAGCCGAGTACATTGCTGCTTCTGAAGTAGCGAAGGAAACTGTCTGGATCAAGAAGCTCATTAATGAACTGGGAGTCATTTCTAGCATTGTTGATCCCATACCTTTGTATTGTGATAACAATGGAGCCATCGCACAAGCGAAGGAACCGAGGTCTCATCAACCATCCAAACATGTGCTAAGGCGACATCATCTCATCAGGGAGATTATACAAAGAAATGACGTAACGATAGAGCGAGTTCCCACAGATGACAATATTGCAGATCCATTAACAAAGCCATTGTCACAACTGAAACATGATCGTCATAAGGACGCTTATAGTATTAGATACATGAGTGATTGGATCTAGTGCAAGTGGAAATTTGCAAGTGTTATGCCCTAAATTCAATCGATTTAGGTTATAAATACTTTTAATATGTTTAATGTATTTGATTTTGGCAAGATCTATTATTTATTTAAATTAGTTTTCTGATAAATAATATTAAATGATAGAGTCCGAAGATTCAAGTTTAAGTGATTTGTTAATCACAAGGAGTTGTGATTGTGAGATACAAATTGCAAATGATTGGATCTTGAATAATTCGTGGTCGTAAATAATAACGAGATACAGATATCGTTATTACAAATAGACCATCACATGTGGCATTTCTTACTTGTGAAGTAAGTAGCTGATCTCACAAGCTAAAGTATGGTGATACTTAAATGAACACGTGGACGTTTTGTTATAGAAAAATCATTGGAGACCCGCTAAGAGATTCTACATAGATAACTATCTGAGTGTCAGTGGTTAATCTCTAACGTTCAGTAGTGGAATTGGTCCTATGACTTGAGGTCATCATAGTACCTTGTATGAGGACGGTCGTGCTTTGACGATGTTGGACGTTGCTCTGCCAAGGGCCGCTAATATGACATCGTTTGGGTTTGTCAAGAACCATATGAAGGTTGTGAATGACCAATAGAGAATGCGTCACTCTTAGATAGTAAGAGATCGCGATCTGCATTTCGTTCAATTAAGTCAATAACGAAATCCTTGGCCAAGGTATACACATAAGTCGAAAGGAGTTTTCGACTCATATTGACTTAATAGTAGAATGAAAGATATGATCGATAATCGAGATTGACACACTTCTATATCTTGTAATTGATCGGATCATATTGACGAAGGGATTATAGTTTTACGGTAAACGAACGAGTTTGGTTTTGTCATACCATGTGACATTTTTCGTCACATGTGTTGCTCTGATACATTGCTAGATGTCAATTTGGGACGACGAGTGTGAATTTGTGATAAATTAAAAATGTGTTTAATTTATCAGTTTTGATTAGATTAAAATAATATTTTACGTCGTTAGACATCGTAGTCGGGAACCTGATGGGTCGCACACAAAAGAGAATTGGAAGATTGCAAATTGTCAATTAATTAATTTAACAATCGTTGGATAAATTAATTAATTGGATTGATTATTTATAGCCCCGAATTAATTAATTGGATTAATTAATTTACAGACCGAATTTAATTAAATGGATTAATTAAATATTGAACCGGACTGGGCCGAGCCCGTTTGGGCTTATATAAATACATTGCTAGGATTTTAGATCCATATAGTTTTTATAATTCTTGCTAGTACAATAGGAGAAACTCTAGCAGTTGCAATCTATTCTCTGTGTGAAATTCATTGGAGGCTGGACAATTGGACAGTGTGAGAGGCAGATTCAAGTTGCTGGAACAAAGATAACGCAAGGGAGTTTGCAAATTTAAGAAAAATATATAATTCTCATCACAGTTCTTATCTAAATACAAAGATGAATCCTGGTGGGAATTGAAATTATTTTTATTTTTGCTGTGTATGTTTAAGTAAATTCCCAACACGTTCTACTATTAGGTTTGAATTCCTCAATTTTGAAAAGTAAATAAAAAGCTACTTATTATCAAATTATGTTTAATTTTATAATTGTTAGATTGTTAGATTAAATTTAATTTTATTGAAGGGGTTGAGTATAATAAGCTATGAAATTTAATTAAATGAAAGAAAAATTAATTTTAGTGATTAAAGAGATTTTAGAAATCCCTTAAACGCGAAATGATTAAGTTTGGGTATCGCCCATTTAATTATTGAAATTACTTAAAATAATTAATTGTTGATTTAAAAATTATATCATATTTCAGGCGGCGATGTGGACATTGAGACAGCTTACCAATCGAGTTGATTTTGTGAACATAGTTCTGTGAGTGGAAAAAATTAAATATTTTCAAATATTGATAAATTAATTATACCAATACAGTATGTGCATTTATATGTTCGATTACATGATTATTTTGGAAATATTCATTTATTATGATATTTGTGGAACTCAAAGATTAGATATGAAAATATTTGCGATTTGGAGTGTGAGACATGTGATATTGAGATCGACCAGAAAAGTACCCGTGATTATATATTTTTTCTAGTTCATTGAGGGGCCTTGACCGTATTCTATACTACACTGAGAGGTCGACTGGGGATGAAAGGGTCGTGATCGTGTACATATAGTTCACTGACGGGTCTTGACCATGTTCTAAAATTGATTACCTGAGGTTTTAAAACCAGCTTTTGTTCACGGAGAGAGCCAAAGGCCCATGACAAAAGTTCTTAGCCCGATGGACGGATTACAGATTTTAGTCAGAGTGTACGTTTTTTTATGGATTTTTCAGTATATTTGATGTGATGAGATTATAGTATGATTACCAACTTATGTTTATATCATGACTTGAGATGATATTTTACCACGTTATGTGAATGTCTTACATTTTGGCTATAATTATATGATGTTATCTTGCGAACTATTCAATGATATGAACTCGATTTTCGATAAAAATATAAAATTGAAAAGGTATAACTATTTTCAAATTTCTCTATTCACTGAGCTATCAACTCATATATTTTTCCTTGATTTTTTTTTTTACAGATAGCAATTGATTCATTTTAGTTGGAAGAGCCAAATGATTTCGGAATGAGAGCCACACGACATGTTGAGTGTTATAATTCATATTAATAAAGCACGAAGTAAATAATTAGGGCCCATCGCATTATATTTTACATCAGCATATGATTTTTATGCATTTTTTTGAAGTAATTCATAGTTAGTCTTGGTGATAGATTTGACATCTAGTCAGTATTTATCATCGAAGCACGTCACGTTTCGAGTCCATTAGGGTGGTTCGGGACAGGTCGTGTCAGAGTTGTATCAGAGCATGATTTTGAAAATTTTTATGGTTCATTCATTAATATATCATGCATATTCAATGGGTTTGATCACATGTCGTGGTGGCAGAAATCACAAACTCTCTAGCTCAAATGTATGAAACCAAAAATGATACAAAAATATTTTTTTTAACAGATTTAGAAACGACTAGTATGTAAGTATGATAGTTATAGTGATCTAATAGTTGGAAATGTGACAAATTGTTGGGTTGGAACTATGTGTGTATGTAACATATTAAGATTTGAACATATTGTGATGATTTTGAAGGGCATTCGAAATTACAGATGTTACGACCACTTAATTATCAATTTAATTTTGAACTACATGATTTTTTTATGTATAAACATGAAAATTTTTAGCTAGAGCTTGCTCGATAAATACAATGAAATGATATGATGTGTGATTGGTGACAATCAGTGAGGAATTTTAATTATTTTTGAAGGCAAATGGTCGTTAGTGATATCAAAATTTTGTGGTGATTTGTGGCCACTTTATATGGAATGATAGAAATCATAATGGTGTATATTTATTTTATATGATAAGAAACTGTGAAAGACAAAATGATGATTTGTTAATTGATAGATGACAATGTGTTATTGTGTATTTTAGGCATCGAGGAAATTAACGGTAATTCCAATTATTTCGATTATTTTTGAGTTGTTTGATTATAAGGAATGTGAGAATAATAGGGATGAACTTCATAATGATTACTTATAATGGGCTGAATTGTTGCTTTAGAAATAGAATTAAATAAGTATGTGCATTTAGGTATGTTTATGTGAAAAAAAAGGGAGTAGAGAATGGTAAAATTAAAATTTACTGAGATTGGAAAATTAACATATGAAATCTTGGTGGTTTAGTGATGTGTGAAAAGGTTTGCGTGATAATTATGGAGGTTATTATTTTATGATGTTAGGAAAAACTGATATAATTAAATGTTTTAGATCATACGATATGACGATAAATGCTAAGGTCACATGATCATAACATGATATGGTGAATAACATGTAAATGAATATAATGGTTGTCCTATAGCAAAATAATGTGATGATAGATTGGGGTTATAAGTTAATTAATTTTGTTAAGGTCATTTGTTGGATTATTGTGTTATATTCCATATAATTTGTAAGCGTTGAGTTAAATTTTGAAATTAAGATGAATTTATTGGAATTTTAATGATGTAATTTTTGGCAATTTTCAATTGTATGGATCATGAACAAAGTATCCCATTTTTATCAAAATATATTTGTTAAGGAATATAAGTAAGACATATTGGCTATGTCTAAAGTTTAAGATGATCATCAAATATAGATTTTACTCATTGTGAAATAGTATCTTTATGTTACATTATCTTAATTAAAGATCTTTATGCGTTATACAAGAAGGATTATGCATTTATGATAGATCAACGACCTATTTATGGAATAAGAGTATAGATTTTCATGGATTAAATGTTGTTATTGTCTCTTTATAGAAAGAACGAACAAAATTTGTATGGGTATGGAAATGTCAAAAGTTTTGCTATTAGCAAATTTTGAGGAAATATTTGCTCTTATATTTAAAGATGATGAGTGATTGATTCACGATAATGATTTATGTTATGGTTTAGAAAATGTTCTTCAAGTGGAATGATAAAATATGGATTATGTTGTATATTTATAAAGAGATATGATTAAATCATGATTAATATGGTTGGTTATATTGGGATTGACATTTATGAATTGTAGCGTTATCACATGGTGTTGAGATCAATACTTACTGACAACATGAGGTTAAGGTATATTTGTAGTCGAAAAGGAGCCGAACTTGAATCTGTGTATATATTATCGTTAGCTGATAAAATGAAAAGCTAAAAATATCACATATTGATCATTAGGATGATATTTAAGGTATCGGTTCAACAAGTATTCCATATGTTCGAGGGTCAGTGAATAGACGTCAGATTTAACTTATGTTATAAGATTATCAATGGAGTTGAAAGAGAAAGAAAATCTTACATATGAGGAAGAACCAGTTCAGATATTGGACAAAAAGAAATAGGTCTCGGGAAGTAAAACTATTTCTTTGGTTAAAATCTTAAGGAGGAATCACGTTATGGAAGAAGCGACATATGAAAGTGAAGAGCAGATGTATTCTCAGTATCCCCAGATTTTCCGCACTTACTCCGTTGAATTTCGAGGACAAAATTCATTTATGGGGTTGAGTTTTGTAATACCTTTATTAAATTAAAATAAGTCAAAACCAAATGTTAGTCAAACGTGTCATGTTATATATATAAAAAAAAAGAAGTAAAAAAAATGGCAGGCGATGGAGTGATAAACATTACCCAATTCATGTGTATAATAATCAATTTCAATCTATTTTCATACAAAAAACATACACTACACACACTGGAAAGAAACGAAGCAGAGAGAACAGCGAGAGAAATAGAAAAGAGGAAGAAGAAAAAGAGAGAGAGAGAGAGAGGGAGAGAGAGAGAGAAATTTGGCAAGTTGTTAGAAACTAAGTGCTTCCTACTATTAGATTTGAATTCGTCAATTTTGAAAGGTAAATAAAAAGTTACTTACTGTCACATTATGTTTAATTTTATAGCTGTTAGATTAAATTCAATTTTATTGAAGGGGTTGAGTATAATAAGCTATGAAATTGATTTTAATGAAAGAAAAACTAATTTTAATGATTAAAGAGATTTTAGAAATCGCTTAAATGTAAAATGATTAAGTTTGTGTATCACCTATTTATTTATTGAAATTACTTAAAATAATTAATTGTTGATTTAAAAATTATATAATATTTCAGGCGGTGATACAGATCTCGAGACAGCTTACTAACCGAGTTGATTTTACGAACATAGTTCTGTGAGTGAAAAATTTAAATATTTTCAAGTATTGATAAATTAATTATACCAATACATTATGTGCATTTATTTGTTCTGTTACCTGATTATTTTGGAAATATTCTTTTATTATGATATTTATAGAATTCAAATATTAGATATGAAAATATTTGTGATTTGAAATGTGAGACGTGTGATATTGAGATCGACCAGAAAAGTACCCGTAATTATATATTTCTTCTAGTTCACTGGGGGGTCTTGGTTGTGTTCTATACTACACTGAGGGGTCGACTGGGGATGAAGGGGTCGTGACCGTGTACATATAGTTCATTAAGGGACTTTGGCCGTATTCTAGAATTGATTACCAGAGGTCTTGAGATCGACTTTCGTTCACGCAGAGGGCCAAAGACTCATGACGAAAGTTCTTAACTCGAAGGGCTGATTACAGATTTTAGCCAGAAGGTATATTTTTTATGAATTTTTCAGTATATTGATGTGATGAGATTATAACATGATTACCAGTTTATATTTATATCATGACTTGAGATGATATTTTACCACGTTATGTGAATGTCTTACGTTTTGACTATAATTATATGATGTTATCTTGCGAAATATTCAATGATATGAACTCGATTTTCGATAAAAATGTAAAATTGAAAAAATATAATTATTTTGGAACTTCTCCATTCTCTAAGCTATCAACTTTTATATTTTTTCACGATTTTTCCTACATGTAACAATTGATTTATTTTAGCTGGAAGAGCCTAATGATTTCGGAATGAAAGCTACACGACATGTTGAATGTTATAATTCATTTTGATGAAACACAAAGTAAATAATTTGGGTCCATCTCATTATATTTTACATAAGCATCTGATTTTTATGCATTTTTTTTTGAGTAACTTATAATTAGCATTGGTGATAGATTTGATATCTAGTCAGTATCTATCATCGGCGCACGTCACGTTTCGGATCCACTAGCGTGATTTAGGACTAGTCCTGTCAATTTTTCATTTCTATTTATGAACTATAAAAAACA
>NC_036251.1:30812376-30829045 GCF_002742605.1 Olea europaea var. sylvestris
TGGATTAATTAATTATTGGACCGGACCGGGCCGAGCCTATTTGGGTTTATATAAATACATAATTAGGGTTTGAGGTCCATAAGTTTTTCATTATTCTTGCTGGCACAAGAGAAAACCCTAGAGGCTGCAATCATATTCTCTGTTGGATCACCGTTGGAGGCTGGACAATTGGACAGCTGTGGTGGCGAATCAAGGTTGATGGAACGAAAAGAAAACCAAAAAGATTGCAGATCTGGAAAATGTACAATCTTATCACAATCTCTATCTAAACACAAAGGCGATTCTTGGTGAGAATCGAAAATTATTTTAAATTCCGCTGTGTATGTATAAGTAGATTCCCAACACCGATGATATGGCACATCCATACTTAGAAAATCATTTTTGTGTATATATATATTATCCATTACCAATATTCGAATGTACAATGTTCTCAAGACAGTGCATTTCCACTTTACGGGCCTATGTATATTTACATAATTCACCCAATTCTCAGATATAATATAAACTTATTATGAGAGGCAATTAAATCGAATTCTACAGAGAAGGAAATATTGTGGCAAACTTCCTAACCTGGTGGAACTCGGAACCTGAATTTTGCTCAAATTCTGTTGCTTTAGATTTATGAGACCGATGTAATCACCGCTTTAGCTAGTTGAATGCTTTTGGGACGTTCTATTATTGGACGATTTTCTTTCGTTACAATGATATTCTTGTGGGGAATTTACTTAATCATACACCACGGAAAATAAATTTCAATTATCACCAAGGATCTGCTTTGTATTTAGATGAAAATTGGAATAACAATTATACTTTTGTTGAAATATGCAAAACTCCTTTGCGTTGCTTTTGTTCCAACAATCTTGATCTGCCACCCACAACTATCCAATCGTCCAGATTCCAATGGATTTTCACATAGAAAACAAGATTAAGAAAGAATCAGGGTTTACCTTTTTTGTGCTAGCAAGAAGAATAAAAAAACTTCTACCATTTTCTAACCCTAGCTGTTTATTTATATAAGCTAAAAATGGACTTAGCCCGTCTACTAATTCGATCCAATATTTAATTAACACATTTAATTAAATTCAGTCCATGAATTAATTAATCCAATTAATTCGGGCCTATTAATGAGCAATCCAATTAATTAACGACGTGAATTATTATTTTGATTTAATCAAAATCGATAAATTAAAACACCACTATTTAATTTATCACCCCATGTTTAATTTATCACCAATTTACATTCGTTGTCTCAGATTGACATTTAGCAATATTTAGGGCAATATATATGACGGGAAATGTAGACAAAACCAAATTTATTCATTTACTGTGAGGGTATAATCCCTTCATCAATCTGATTCGATCAATTACAAGATATGGATACGTGCCAATCTCAATTATCGATCATATTTTTTATTCCACTATTAAATCAATACAAGTCGAAAACTCCTTTTTGACTTATGAGTACACCTTGACCAATGTTTCGTTATTAACTTAACTGAATGAAATATAGATTATAATCTCTTACTATTTAAGAGTGACGAATCCTCTATTGGTCATTCACAACATTCATACGATTTTTGACATGCTCGAACGATTCTGTATTGGCAACCCTTGGTAAAACAACATCCAACATCACCAAAGTATGACTGCCCTCATATAAGACACTATGATAACCTCGAGTCAAAAGACCAATTCCACTACCAAACGTTAGAGATTAACCATTGACACTCATATCGTTATCCATGTGGAATCTCCCCTCAGGTCTCCAATGTTTTATTCTATAACAAAACATCCACATTTTTATTTAAGCGTCAATACACTTTAACTTATAAGATCAGTTGCTTACTTTACAAGTAAGAAACGTTACGTGTGATGGTTTATCCGTAATAATAATATTCGTATCTCGTTATTACTTACAACCAACGAAGATTTAAGATTCAATCATATATAATTTGTATATCACAATTACAACTCATTGTGATTAACAAATTACTGAAACTTGAATCTACAAACTCCATTATTTAAATATCATTCATTAGAATAAATACTAGATATTGCCAAATATATGCATTTAACATATTAAAAGTATTTACAATCTAAATTAATTGAATTTAGGGCATAACACTTACAATTCCTGGTTACATTGTAGAGGCTTAATGGTGAGTGCCAACCTAGTAGGGATGCACCATGATAGTTTAACAAGGTAAGTCAGTTTATCCTTTAAAAAATTCAATCGAATTCGAGAACCGAAGAACATTTTGCATTTGTACTGTTTTTTATGCAATACACACTTTTACAGAAGTGTCTATATTTCCAGCCCATATCTATTTTTCCTCCCCCTATATATTTTTTACACTCCGGTGCATCATCTCTTCTTAAAAAATGAAAAGAATTCAATGTATGCTATGCTGAAGTGCAAGAAAATGTGCTAGTGTCTTCTTATTTGCTAAAAAAAGGTGATGCATCCAAGTGCAAAAGATGATTGTAGGAGACACTCAATGGCACAGACAAAATTTTGGATATCTCAACTCACTCTCTATTTATAATATTTTTTAAATAATAATTACCTTATCTATGCCTTCTCATTCTATAAATGAATAGATAAAAAATAAAGCCAGAATATTATCAGTCGGAAATAACTGAATTTTATTAATGAAAAGCAGGCATAGGATTGTTAAAATGTTCTTTTCCAGATTCTCTCAAACCAAACTTGTAAAATAAAACTACTACCCTCTACCAATATAAAATACAAGTACTAAAACTTTGACTAATTGCACTAACAAAGCACATATTCTGCACATAAAATACAACTTTGATTTATGCTTGAATATAAACATCAATCAAATATTTCAGTTTAACAAACATACATAGAGGGAGAGAATGATAGGTCTTCGTCGTCCAATTTTGTAACGAACCCATTTGCCGGACCATTTACACTTGCACCAGCAAATAATAGGTATTTTCTTGTAACCTTTTCCTATGGTTTTCCACTGGCTTGGTTTTAAATCAGGGAATACTGTAGAGTATTTACTAGATAAAATCTTGCTTTAGTTTTTATTTTTGTTTAATGTAAATTTGTAATTAGAAATAACTGATTACTCATCGAAAATGTTGCTGCAAAATTTTATTTAACCAACATTCATATGTATTAACTGTTTAAACCTAAAATTACGTTCTATTTGGACTCTTTTAAATTTTGTTAGTTTGTGTATGTGTTATGTATATATATATATTCTCTATCAAGATATATGTAACTGCGCGCAGTAGGAGTTCAAATTAGAAAAAAATTTCTTCACAGACCTGTTTGGCTTTATAATTCTTGAACGACCCATTTGTGGTAGAGGTGGTGGTTGCATGGCGGGTGGGTGAGAGGATGACGAAGCAGATCGGATAGCGCCTTGCCGAATGTTCCTCTCCCCATCGCCGCTGCTTCGTTGAGGGCCTCTCTCTTCCGCCCGTTGGTGGTTGGAGAAAGAACCCTCCTCGGCACCACTACTGCTGGTGTTTATCGCGGATATAGGAAATGAGAAATCTGTAATAAGATTAGATGGCATTTGTGAGAAATATGAAGAGCGCTGCTTGTATTTATAGTTTTGCTGTACTTTCAAAGAAGTGACTTCAAGTGGATAACAGTAAATACTAATTTTTGTTTGAATTATATAATTAATTAAGTTTCTTATGGATAGTTTAATTAATGAAGGGTTTAATTTTCACTCCTTTTTTTTTTTTTTTTTTTTTTCAATCCTTTTTTTTTTTTTTTTTTTTGTCTTCAATAATAATTCTCTTTCTCAATGTTTGCTGGTTTTCCATTTAACTAAAGCATTTGATTGAATTTATATGTAAATATAAATCTAACTATTTTAAAAGAACTTCCAACAAAATAAAAAGTTAAAAGTTTGGAAGAAGGATATTAAAAAAAAATAAAAAATTAATATTTAAATAGCAAGAATTTTATAAATCAATAGTTAATTAACATTTCAGTGATAAATTAAAGTCATCCAGTCGCACTAGATCACAATATATCTTCAATCATTAGAAGACATCAAATTTGTTCTATACGTGCAGATTATGTGCATATAATTTGTAATGTGTATGTTTTATTTTTCTAGAAACAAAGATTATATCACTCTCTTTTATTCTTTCTTGACTCTGATACCACTGATGGATAGAAATTGTGATAGAAAATCACTTTTCACTCAATAAACAAATTTTCATAAATTTCACAATATATATTTCATACAATAGAGTTATTTTCTCTCAACAACTCTCTTATACAAACCTTACAATTTCTCTTCTACCCGATAGTTTAAACTACATACCAATACACCTATTTATAGAAAAAAACTAAGAAGTGTTCAAGATGATCAAGTAACTCCTTAACCTCCTTTAGTAGAAGAAGCCAATTGAGGCTAATAATCTTATCCCATATTCTTTGATAGAAGTAGAGTCCAAGATGCTCAAGTAACTTCTTTAACCTCCTTTGATAAAAAAAAGAATTCAAAATGAACAAGTAACTTCCACCTCTATTAGAAGAAGAATTCAAAACGATTAAGTAACTTCTACCTCCATTAGAAGAAGAGTTCAAAATGATTAAGCAACTCTTTATCGACCAATCACGAATTTTTTCTTAACCATGTAATATTTTTCTATCCAATAAAATACTTTTGTTTAATCAAGTAGAATTTTGACTAAGTCATATCTTCATCTTCATACTTCCAAAACTTCTTGATGATTTTGAACTTCTCCTTACTTCTAGAATTTCATTGGTCAAGTTTACACTACTTTCAACAAAAATAGTTCTATTGAGAAGAACAACACATGGAAGCTCACTGAGTTACCAGAAGGAAGAAAGACTATTGGAGTAAAATGGTTGTACAAAATTAAAATGAATATACAAGGCGAATTTTAGAGGTATAAAGCAATGTTGGTTGCATAAGGTTATTCTCAAAAAGCAAGAATTGACTATGGAGAAATATTTGCACCTGTTGCATGCGTGGAGACAATTCAATTGTTGATTTCACTGGCTGTACAACACAAATGAAAAATTTATCAGCTTGATGTCAAGATAACATTTCTAAATGGATATCTTGAAGAAGACATATATGTCAAGCTAGGGATGACAACGAGCCGAGCCAAGCAAAAGCTCGGCCAAAAAATCAAGGCTCCACCCGAGCCAGCTCGTTTTTTCCCTCTTCTTTTTTTTCCTCCTCTTAAAAGGCAATTAAGCTGCCTTTAAATAAAGGCAGCAGCTTGCTGCTTTTTAACTTTTTTTTTGCGAGCCGGTCACTGAGCCACAGGGGCCAGCTCAGGCTCAGCCCGGCACCCCAAGATGGGGCTTGACCCGAGCTTAGGCTCGGTTTGACAGAGCCTCGAGTCGAGCCGACTCGAGCTATTTGCTGGCCGAGCCACGGGCGGCTCGGCCCTCAAGCCTTTTTACCATCCCTATGTCAAGCAACCACTTGGATACATATGAGAGGTTCAGCTGGATACATGGGGACACCAAATCAATCCCATCTTAATGCAGGAAAAAGAATACTCTGCTATTTTAAAGGTACAATAAATGAAGGCTTACTTTATACATCTACTAATGATTTTAAGCTCATTGGTTATTCAGATAGTGATTGGAGAAGAGATATAGATGAAAAGAAAAGTACAACTGGATTCGTATTTTTTATTGGAGAAACTGCATTCATGCGGTCATTGAAAAAGCAACCAATTGTTAGTTTATCTAGTTGTGAAGTTGAGTATGTTGCTACGAGTTTAGCTATATGTCATGCTATCTGGTTGCGCAATATGCTGACATATTTGGGATTTCCTCAAGAAAATTCAACTGAGATTTATATTGATACGGAATGTGTCCATATTGATGAAAAAACTAAGGAAAATTCTAGACAGGAAACTTATCAAAAATGACAAACATAATAATTAACTTATGGAAACTTTCCTTAAACTCGACCAACATAATAATGAAAATAATGGAAAGAAAAGCTAATAAAATAACTTCGTAAAATAATGGAAAGAAAAACTAATAAAATAACTTGGTAAAATAAATAACAGTCACGCGATCTGATCCCCCAGCAGCACACGATCTGATCATCTGTAAGGGCTGAACTGCTTCAATCTTCAAGGGCCACGTCTGCATCAAAAATTGCAGAGATATATTTTTCGCTGAGAACAATGTAAATCTACAACCCGGATCCTGTACGTACTCAGTTTCCTTAAAACATATTCACCCTTCACTGTAGGCACTTAAGGTTTAGTTTGAATGTCTGTCTTCAAGATACAACGAAATAACCAGTAAAATTTGAGCACTTCAATTTCTAACCCGACGAAATGAATTCATGTCAGAACAGCACCATCAAGACTTAGACATAAATGAAAAATTTTATGATAACTCGAACAAAAAATTATGCAGAGATTTGGAATTGGAAATGATGAAGTTTTCTAGTGTTGAATGGTGGATAGTTTGAAAATGAAGGGTTTAATTTGAACTTCTACTTGTTTCTTTTTTTTTCGCCTCCAATAATATTTCTCTCCATCCATGTTTGGGTGTTTTCCATTTAACTAAAGCATTTCATTGAATTCAAATGTAAGTTTAATCAAACTATTTAAAAGAACTTGCAACATAAAAAAAGTCAAAAGTTTGGAAGAAGGATATAATTGATATGATTAGTTAAATAGCAAGAACGATAAAAGTCAACAATTTATTAATCTTCCAATAGTTAATTAAAATCATCAAGTGTCGTGCTGGTTGACGGATAGATCTTCAATCTCTAGAAAACGTTACATTTGTACTTTATGTGCAGAGTATGTGCATATAATTTGTAAATGTATGCTTTATTTTTCTGGATATTGATAAATTGAAAAACAAAATATTAATAAATGAATCTTTGTCTTATGTTTGAACTTTTTGGTTATTACTTAGTTCACTTTTAATTTTAAGGATTAATGAAAAGTAGGAATATATTGCACTACATTTGCACCATTTTTATAAAATATTGGAATATATATAAAAACATCGTTCAATTTTTTATTTTTGGTTACCAGTAACATAAAAAACTACTACTTGGCAAAACCGAACATGTGTAACTCAAACATCTGCACATTTACTTATCACTTAAACTAAACATATGTAATTTAAATATTTATTTATAAGCTGAAAACATATAATCTATTGATGCGTGACTTCAATATTTAGAATAATATATTTTCCAATTTTTTTTCATGTATTAAAATTTAAAAACTAATTTTCAATAAAATTAATCTAAATCTACATGACAACATACATCACTGTTATATAGGCGGATGCAGAAAATTTGAGTTAGAGGGCACAATCAAACTTTATACAAATCGAATACTTTATTCTTGATTTTTAAATGATTCATATTTGATTTGAAAAAATACAGATTTACATTTAAAAAAAATTTCTTCATTAATATTTTGCTCATCATTTTCATCTATTTGATTTTGAACAATCTTTATATTAATATTTTGCTCATCACAAGCAAATGCATATTTATGTTTTAAAAAATTATGTATTTGATACAATCAACAAATTTAAATAATCGAAAGAAAAAATATATAACCAATATTCAATACTAATAAATAGTCAAATAACATAAGTTAAATTTTATATAATCAGTTTAGACACATGCTATATACACAAATAGGATAGGAGAAAATACAAATTTAGAATTAGTTAAAAATTTGATTGAAAAATGAATATTTGTAGTAGATATGATAATTGTAGAGAAATTATAAACAAATTTTAAAAAGTTAGAAGGGTTAAGATTTTGGTAAAAAGTGTGAGGGAGAAAATACGATAGAGCAATAAAAAAGAGAGAAAATTCAAATTTATTGTGATTTTGCTCCTGTTTGATGGGGATTAAAATTCGATTTTTAGTAAATTTTGATAAAATTTTAAAAGTTAAGGAATCCGTGACATATATTATTAAAATTAGTTGTTAATTTTGATTTAGATTAAAATTTAAATTTCAATCGATACCAAATGTGACATTATCAACCAAAAAAGGGGGAAAATCTCAAATTTGACCCCCCAAGTCCCCCCCTGGGTCTGCCCAACTTATATTCTTTTGTGTTCCGTGATTTTTTAAAAATAATCATAAATGCAAAAATAAGTTTGAGAAAATCCGAAAGAGAGTATTCACTTTCCCATATCTGTTTTTTATTAAAAAAGTTCAAGCACTCATGACTCATCATATCTAGTTATATTTTCATTGATTGCGAATGTTACTCTCACTACAAGAAATAAGGGTTTTGCCAACCCAAAATTTAGTCGCTAAAAGCCTAATATTAATCGGTATTACCAATCCTCAACTAGGAAAATTTGGTTGGTAGCTGGTCGTCAATAGTCAGTCAACAAATGTTTTCACCGACTAGAATGCGTTTTAGTTGAAAATGATGGAGTTTTTTCCTTACCAATGTGAAGCTGGTTGGCAAACATTTTCACCGACCAAAATGCATTTTAGTCAGGAATGATATAGTTTTTTACTTACCAACAAAAAGTTGGTTGGAATGACAAAACGTTTTGCTGACTATTTTTTGAGCTGGTAAAACTTTGATTGAAGTCGGGAAAAATAAAGTTTAACCACATTCTTCGGTCAGGAAAAGTAAGATAAGGACTTTTCTTTCCTAAAGACAAGTTTGTCGACCATTTTTTCGAGTCAGTAAAAGTCTAAACTAATTCGGAAAACATATAGACTAACCATAATCGTTGGTCGAAGAAAATATACCTTTGCTGACCAAAAAATTTAAGTCGGGAAAAGTATGTGTATGCCAATAAATTTAATCATGATCAATCCACATTTCTTGACTCTGAATTCAGTCGATAAATATGATTTTATTTTATTTTAAACCGTGCAATAATCAAAATTTCAAAACAGATTGAAAGCCAAACTAAAACACAATGAACCAATAAAAAATCAAAATCAAGATACATCAAAAATCAAAACCGGCAATCACAATTCGAAAGCCAACAAACTTAATACAAGGCAAAGTATTATATTGTACTTTTACAGTTCATTTCTAGTTCCAAAATATGAGTAATTGCATATACACATTAATACAAAATAATAGCATAAGCAATAAAAAACCTAGTCAAGTTCCAAAAAACGAGAAGACTAGTGCAATCGAAACTTGAAAGATGTTCAATAATAAAGGATGAATTATTAAGATTTAAAAACATGTAAATGTGATGAAGAACTTTAAACTAACGATCATCATGTGCCTAGTGATTAGGTGATGGTTATGGATGAATAGTGGGCACTCTAGGGCTACCTATTCTAGCAACAGCACTTGGCATTATCCCCTCCAACAAGGCGATAATACACTCATTCTGGCTCTGCAAATTATGCGCGACTTAACGAAGTTCAGCATTATCTTGTTGTGTTGTGTTCGCACGAGATGTAGCACGTGGAACCGTTGGCCCCCTACCCAAATCGCTATAGTAGCAAGCAATAGTGCCAAGGACCTGAGTCGCTATTTCATTAGCAGCAAGCATGTACTTCTTGATTGTCACTTTCCTCTCCCTCAACATGTGCCTCTTATGTGGTTTGCATGTCTATCATCTCCTTCTGCATAAAATAAGAAAGTATTAATGCAAATAAAGTAGTAAAATATTTGTTCCATTAAGTAATAATAAAGTTAAATAAAGACATAAGTATTTATTCATTACATATTTCTCCCTAGCCACGGGATGGATCCAGCCTTTATTATCCTTATAATGTGTGTTCTTCCATCATTGAATTCTTTTTGGCCACCCAATTCCATTATCCTATTAAAAGAAGTAAGAATAAGTGTTCATTGAACTGAAATAGTTCAAAAAAATAAAAAATAAAAAAAGGATATATTTCCTTACATACCTCCGTAGCTTGACATTGAATAAAGGATCTAGAACCAGAAAAATGGGTAAACTATTGTTGAGATCTATTTTCAACTGCTACCTTGGACCTTTTCTGTGAAACACAATTAAATAGAACTGAAAATAGTCAACAAACTAATAAGGTAACAAATAAACATAAATACAAGTGAAAATACATATAAATGTACTTGAAACTGCTCACTTTCCCAATAGTCACACAAATAATCCCAATCAGCTTGGTCATAAGCTTCTTTAGGCTTATTTGCTTTCCTATGAGCCGTTGGTTGGTCTGGATACTCCTTGTAGTGTGCGTGCAATTCATATCAAAACTCCTTAAAGGAAGTGGCCATTGATTTCTCCATGAACTCTTTAAGAGTTGCATATTTATTATGATGTATGTAAAAAAACAGCCTATATATAATAATATATAGTGAGTGAAAAGAGATATACTAAGAGCTTCAAACAATACATAAAAAGAGAGTTTAATAAGCACTGAGGCAAGTTCAAGTATGTTCTATGCAAGTGTAAGGTTTTATCTCTAGTCAGCTTCTCTCCCTTACTTTTAGAACCTATTACATTTGAACCATAGATTGACCTTGATTTGAAAGTGTTATTCTCATAATTGTTTTTGCCCTCTTGCTCCGTGTTTCATGAAAATATTTCATAACCTCAAACACAAGATCAAATAGCATAAATTAATCAATAAAATTCAAATCTAACAACTGTCTAGGACTTTTTTGTTTTTTTTTTTTTGTTTTTTGTTTTTTTTTTGTCCAATGTGGCTCTTTATACATGTCTAACAACTTGAGAAGCATATATATACAATAAATAGAAAAAAAAAGAGATAGAGATATTATCCTCATTTTAAAAATTAGATTGTATAGGGATATTATCCTCATTTTAAAAAGTGGAGGTGAATTTGAATTTGAATAGTTCCCTATTTATTAACATAGAAATTCTTAAACTAGATTCATATGTTTAGGTTGCTTATAAATAGAACTTTTGAACTATATGAAAGCAAACCAATTTGCATTTATTTAGTTTAAGATATTATCACCTCCACTTTGTCGTAAATAGGGAACTAATCAAATTCACTCACATCTCTCCAAAAGACATTTTGGAGAGGTACAAATATTCGGACACCAGATCCTATTCAAGTACAAATCGACTAGCATTAGGACAAGTAGGTCACCCACCAATGTCTTAATAAATGATTTCCAACTTCCTATGAGTGGCCTTAATTGTTTGGGATGTGCCTATGCCACAAGTACGACAGTGATGCCTATGCTTGATTGGTGGCGCTACATGTGATAAAAGAATATGATTGTTAATTAAAAAAAAAAACATAGTATTTAGAACTGAAAAATAGATTTACTTGTCTTCGTAGGTGCAGTGGCTAGTGTAGGCCGGGCAGCAGTTGTAGGCTGCTTTATAGTTTCAAGCTAAGTACTAGGTATAGTGTTCGACTGTGTTCTAGGACTAGTTACATTGTTCGGGTGTAGTGGCTTCCTCTTTGGTGGCATTGGAATAACCCACTAGTTATTCAAAATAGAACTAAAGATAAAAATGTGACCAACAAAAAGATAAACATGTGAACATTCGATCACTTTAGCTAAGCATATGAACATATCTCCCTTTCTCCTGTAACTGGAGACAAAACTACTTGCTTAATGTGGTTATGCTTCTGCTAAATGATGGCACTCAAATAATTATGATCATATAATAACTCATAAACTTCAACAAGACATAAACAAATACTACAGAAATAAATGATTGAACTATATTGTAATATGGACATTTTATTGTGAATAATGTGTGTACTCACTCAAACACACTTTTTGATATATAGACAATATTTTTGGGTCTAAGAGTCCAAGTATAACACGCGCCCGCCAAAATTTGATATTACTACCCATTTCATCTGGTTGACGATTATGCATCGACTAGGCTGACTAGTGTTTATTTTGGTCGATAAATCTATTGGTCCCATCAATTTTTTTTTGGCACAAAATAAGTACTTTAACGACCAGTTTCGTTTGGTCGGCAATTATTTATCTCCAAAGCCGACAAATAATTTTCTCAGTCGGTAAATATTAAGGCGCTAAATCTCCTACCGACGGAGTTGGGCAAAAAATAAAAAATTCACCTACCTTTTAAACCTAGTGGGCATATGTGTCTAATCGAGGCTCAATAATATATTGTCTTGGTCGGTAAATGTTACGGTGCCAAGTATAATAAGATATTTACCGACCCTTTTATAACGTTGGTTGGCAAAAGTGTCACATCTAGGCTGACTAATATATTATCCTGGACGACAAGTTTTTGCCCATTGGTGGTCGGAGGAAGAACCCTCTTCGGAACCACTACTGTCGGTGTTTTTCATGACTATAGAGTATGCGATATGTAATAAGATTAGATGGCAATTGTGAGAAATATGAAGAGTGCTGTCGGTATTTATAGCATAACCTAGCATGTGAAATGTCCAATTACGATAAAATAGTACTCTTATCTAAATACTAATCTCATGCTCGGAAAATACACTGACATTGTTATTTTTAAGGTGATATTAGCGTGTTGAGTATGAATGGAATTATTTTGAAGGGTTTTGCGATACGTACAATAGCATTGACATGCTGGTTGTCCACTCCCCTCCTCCCTCTTGCGTGGTTAGTGTACAAGTGGCATAATTCTATTTTGGAAGTTGTGTAAGTTTTCATTTAAATTTTAGGCAATTACTAGTCTGTAGTATTTAGACATACAATTGTAAATAGATTTCAGGTCTAAATCCACTCTAAATAACACATTCCTAAATGTTATTGTACCTATGTGAGATTCCTTGAGAGATGGAAGTTTTCATGTGTACATGAACTAAGGTACATATTTAATATTTTAGTCACATAAGTTTATATATATCAAACCACACACTAATATCAATATGGGATTGGATAATACACAATCAAAATAAGCATATGCTTGGTTACATTATTTTGAAAACACATTTTCTCTCTCTTATTTTCAACCACACCTTTTGATAAAATAATATTACATACAAATTCAAAACGTTTTCTTATTTTTAACTATACATTCTCCATCAAAATACTATTCCAAAATATATTTTTGATGAAAAGGGGCTCAAACAGGTTGTGACTCACTATATATAGAAAAATCTCAATGACAACAATGCCCAGGCCAATAAATTATCGATGTTATTTTCAATTATATTATATATAACAGTTTTTTTTTTAACAATAATTACCTTATTGAATGTCTTCTCATTCTAAGAATGATCAGATAAAAGCAGACATATATGGGATATATATAGTTAAAATGTTTTTTTTTTTGGATTCTCTCAAACCAATTTTGCAATTATGTTTCTTCTATAACATAATGAAACACAAAGGAATCACCGTAAAAAGAAGGGGAAAGAAAAACACTTTTAACAAGGAATTTTTTTGTTGTCAAAAGTCGTTTTTCTGTTATTTAATCTAAGACGATCGGCTGGAAATGTTTCGAGTAAAAGTTTTTCTCATTAAAAATGATATTTTTCTTGTAGTGAATGTACTAGGATGTAATTTAATAGTGTAGATCCTGATTAATTTTATACTGAAAATTGATTATTAAATTTTAATAGAAGAAAAAAATTAACAAAAATATGTTATTCTACGTGTCAAATACATTTTAAGTTGTTTATCTTATATATAATTATTTAAATTTCATATATAATTACTTTACATTATAATTAAGTAAATTTGTAAATATTAAAATTCAACAGGTTTTGTTTGTTAAGTAGTAGTTTTTATGTTATTTATACAAAATAAATAAATAAATAAATGAAGTTATCGAATATAAATTGGCGAAGAATGAGGATAAATTTCAAGGGCCTTCTCCTTATTTTGTTACATTCTTCTCCAAGTATATTAAAAAACTGGTGCAAATGTTGTTCAATATAAAGCACATGTTATGCCTGTGAATCTTATGAGAGCAAAAGGGGGTTAGGGTTTCAAAGAACCCAAAAACTCATTTTACAAAAGAAAATAGGAATTAAACTACCCAAACTGAACTTGTAAAATAAAACAACTACCCTTCTACCAATATAAAATACAAGTACTAAAACTATATCTAAATCCTCAAAGAATGCACATATTTTGCACATAAAATACAACTTTTGAGTTATGCTTACATATAAATATCAATCAAGTATTTCGTTTAACACACATACAGAGAATTATTATTTGAGACAAAAGATCACAAATTAAACCCTTCATTAATTCAACAAATTGCTTATCCAGAACAACTTAAATTAATATTATAATTGAAATAAAGAAAAGTACTTCAGTACAATCTTTATCATCAATATAGATCATGCATGAAGCTATTTAATTGTTATCCTTAAGTTGACCCACGGGGCCTATACCTCTTGAGCCAAACAGGTCTGTTTCGAATGGCAAAACTCACCACTTCCAACTCTTGCATTATAGCATCAGGCATGTGTGGGGTTGTGAACACAACTTTTCCAAATTCTCGACTCGAGTGTATGTACACATACTGCACGCAATTCCCATATATCCTATTGAGAAAAAATAAATAAAAACCTATTACATAAACAAAATTAAACAAAACTTAAAGAGTCCAAAAATATGTAACTTTAGGTTAAAAGAGTGAATATACATGCATGAATTGTTTAAATAAACTTTTGCAGCAACATTCTCTATGACTGATCAATAATTTCTAATTCAAATTGAATTAATCAAAAATCAAAATATAAAGCAAAATTTTATCCTGTAATTACCCTGTGAAGTAATCTCGGATTTCGAACCAAGCCAGTGGGAAACCATGGGAAAATGTCATGAACAAAGTCCTGGCATTCTCTGGTGCTGGTTCCAATGGTCTGGCAAATGGGTTCATTATAAAATCGGACTTCCACTACCAAATATATATATATACAATATATATATATATATATATATATATATATATATATATATATATATATATATATATATAGTATTTGAATGTTGGTAATAGATAATGTAAACTTATTACGAGCGGCAATTTTCCCTTGATTGTCCCCAACAATATATTTTTACACTTCAGTATAATATCTCTTCTTAACAAGGTATAATGCATCGAGTTGTCAAAAAATGTGCTAGCATCTTATTGTTTGCTCAAAAGAAGTGATGTATCAAAGTGTAAAAAAATGATATGGGAACAATAATGGATAACATGTCCCAACTTATTATATATAAAAATCTCATTATTGGAGAAACAATTTTGAATAATGATGCCCTGACTCATAATTTAACTATCGATTTTTCTTTCAACCAATATTATAACAATTTTTATAATCATAATTACCTTATTCAGTGCCTTCCCATTCTAGAAATGATAAGATAAAAATATAGTTAGATCAGATAAAATCTTATTTTTATATTTATGGTTATATTTAAAAAATCATGGAATACAAAAGAATATAACAGGGATGTGACTTTTAGATCTTGATTAATTTTATATTGAAAAATAATTTTTTAAACTTTAATACAAGAACAAATATTTGAAAAAACAAATATTATTCTAGATATTGAAGTCATCGATACCTTTTATGATTTTAGCTTATAAATAAAATTTAAATTACATATGTTTATTTTAAGTTATAAGTAGACGAGTAAATATTTGAATTACACATGTTCAATTTTGCTAAGTAGTTTTGTCATGTTACTTGTAGCAAAAAAGAGGATATTGTATATAGATTGGTCAAGAATGTGGATAAATCTTAAGAGCCATCTACTAAGTATTTTGTTATGCTTATCACTAAGTTTTTTATAAAAGTGGCACAAATGTAGCGCAATATATTCTTACATTTCATTAATCTTTAAAGTTAAGGAATGAGAAGTCAAGTAAGAACCAAAAAGTTTAAACTTAGTGATAAGCATACACATTACAAATTATTAATAGACAAGACAAATAAAGCATACACATTACAAATTATATGCGCATAGTACAAATTTGATGTCTTCTAACTATTGACGATATATTGTCATTGCTACACTTAATGGCTTTAATTAATCATTTGAAGGCTAATTTATTGTTAACTTTTAACATTCTTGCTAGTTATTATTTATTAGCCTTCTTTCGAACTTTAATTTTTTATTGTGTTAAGCAAGTTCTTTCGAATAGTTTTGATTTAAACTTATATATAAATCCTATCAAATGCTTTAATTAAATGGAAAACAAGCAAACGTAGAAGGAGAGAATTATTATTGGAGACCCAAAAAATATAAACGCAAATAAACCCTTCATTAATTAAACCATCCATAAGAAAATTAATTATGTAATCCAAACAAAAATAAGGACTTCAACACAATCTTCTGTCGTCAATCTAGAAAATAAAGCTAACTAATTAATTTAATTACTTGGCCTAAACTTGCGAAAATGAATATTTATAAACTAATTAAAGACTACACTTATCCAAATTTCTCTTGGAAGTTAGTTCTTTGGCAACGCAACAATAACTAGATAAGACTACTATTCTATCATAGCTAGATATAAATACTAGCAGCACTCTTCATATTTCTCACAACTGCCTTCTAATCTTATTACATATTTCTGATACTCTATAGCCATGAAAAACACCAGCACTAGTGGTACCGGGGAGAGTTCTTCATCCAACCACCAGGCGGAAGAAAGTGGCCCTCAATGAAGCAGCGGTGATAGGGAGAGGAACATTTGGCAAGGTCGTGGCCAATCTGCTTTGTCATCTTCTCTCACCCACCCGCCATTCAACCACCACCT
>NC_036251.1:30833998-30840235 GCF_002742605.1 Olea europaea var. sylvestris
ATCAGATAAAAATATAGCTAGAATATCTTGAGTCATGAGTATTTGAATTTTCTTAATAAAAAGAAGATATGGGAAAGTGAATTTTCGTTTTCGGACTTTCTCAAACTTATTTTTGTATTTATGGTTATTTTTATAAAAATTATGGAACACAAAAGAATATAACAGGGATGTAATTTTATCATGTAGATCTTGATTAATTTTATACTCAAAATTAATTTTAAATTTTAATACATGAGCAAATATATTATTCTAGATATTGAAGTCACAAATCAATACCTTTTAAATAAATATTTAAATTATATATCTTTGGTTTAAGTTATAAGTAAATGTGTAAACATTTGTATTACACATGTTCAGTTTTGCTAACTAGTAGTTTTTCTTTTGTTAATTGTAACCCAAAAAAAAAAAAAAAGGATATTGTATATAAATTGGTCGGAATGTGGATAATTTTGAAGAGCCTTCTTCTTATTTTGTTAAGTTCATCACTGAGTATTTTATAAAGGTGGTGCAATGTAGAGCAAGATATTACTACTTTTCATTAATCTTTAAAGGTAAAGAGTGAGAACTAAGTAATGACCAAAAAGTTCAAGCATAAGACAATGATTCCTAATTTTTATTTTAATTTATCAATTTCCAATATATACATGAAAAATAAAGCGTACACTTCACATATTATATGCACATACGCTGCACATAAAGTACAAAGTTTATTGTGTTGCGAGTTCTTTTAAATAGTTTGATTTAAACTTACATATAAATTCAATCAAATGCTACAGTAAAATGGGAAAAATAAAAATAAACATAGAAAATTATTATTGGAAACAAAAAAAAGCAGTGCAAATCAAACCCTCCGTTAATTAAACTGCCCATAAGAAAACAAATTTTACAATTCAAACAAAAATAAGTGCTTCAACACAATCTTTCATCATCAATCTAGAAAATAAAGCTAACTAGTTGTTGCCATTACTTTAAATATCAAAAATGAATATTTATAAACTAATTAAAGACTACTGTTATCCAAATTTTACTTGAAGTTAGTTCTTTGACAGTGCAGCAATAGCTAGATAAGACATAGCTGGGCATTTCACATGCTGAGAAATGCTATAAATACTAGCAGCACTCTTCATATTTGTCACAACTCCCATCTAATCTTATTACATATTTATCATACTCTATAGCCATGAAAAACACGAGCAGTAGTGGTGCCGAGGAGGGTTCTTCCCCCAGCCACCAACAGGCGGAAGAGAGTGGCTGTGGCCGATCTGCTTTGTCATCCTCTCACCCACCCGCCAGGCAACCATCACCTCAACCACAAATGGGACGTTCAGGTATCCAGAAAATAAATCCAAACAGGTTTGTTTCGAATGGCTAGTCACCACTTCCCATCCTTGAATTATAACATGAATCCGGGGTTGTGAAGACAACTTTTCCAAATTATGAACTCCTACTGCACGCACAGTTCCATTTATCCTAATGAGAATAAAAAAAACAATTACATTTATATATTATAATTTACTTAACAACAACATTAACAAAACTTAAGAGTCCAAATAGTATGTAATTTTAGATTTAAACAGTGAGTACACATTAATGTGTTGGTTAAATAAACTTTTGCAGCAACATTTTGATAACTAATCAATTTTTCTAATTTCAAATTACATTAAACAGAAATAAAACTAAAGCAAGATTTTATCTAGTAATTATTCTGTAAAGTATTCCCGGATTTTGAACCAAGCAGGTGGAAAACCATAGGAAAAGGTTACAAGGAATGACTTATCATTCTCTGGTATACAAGTTTTAATGGTCTGGCAAATAGGTTCGCTACAAAATCGGATGACGAAGCTACATGTTTAATCTCCAGTGCATATTTGAATGGTTCGACAAATGGGTTGAGTGCTCACATTTTACCTTTGTCCATGTGTTTGCTGGGTTGGGGTGAGAATCGATTTAATATACGAAGAAAATATAGTATTTGGATGTTGATAAGAAAATGTAGGCTTTGGTATGTATTCAGAGGGAAACGAAAATATGAAACATTATTTGTACAAAATACGTGAAGGTTCAGCCGTGACACGTATTTAGGAAGTTCACTAGAACTGTGCATATATACACATAAATAGTTGTCCAAAAGCACAATAATAATAATAATAATAATAATAATAATAATAATAATAATAATAATAATATATAATAATAATAATAATCATCATTATCATCCAGATTTGACGTATTAGTTCGATTTCCTTATTTCCCTCTTATAATCTTTAAACCTAAATATGTGACCTCCAAGCCTTCACATATTTTGCACAAATAATGTTCCATATTTTTATTTCCCAATAAATACACAACAAAAGCCTACATGTTTTCAGAACTATATCTTTCTTCATATATAGTACTTCCCTTACACCTCAACCCAAAACACAGATGGACAATGTAAGAATGTGATTTCATCATTGGGTTCTAAATTCTAATTAGAAATTATTGTACTCAACCCATTTGCCGAACCATTCCAACATGCACCTTCGTCGTTCAGTTTTGTAATGAAATCATTTGCCAGAACATTCAAACTCTTGGACAAATGTAAGAATGTGATTTTTTAGTTAATATAAATTCTAATTAGAAATTATTGATCAGTCGGAGAGAATGTTAGTGCAAAAGTTTAGTTAACCAATACATGCATGTATATTTACTGTTGCAACCTAAAGTTACACGCTATTTCGACTCTTTAAGTTTTGATAATTTTGTTTTTAAGTAGATTACAATATATAAATGGAATTGATCTCTCTCTCTCTCTCTCTCTCTCTCTCTCTCTCTGCATTAGGATATGTGGGAGTATGTGTACATACTACATACACACGAAAGGATAATTTGGAAAAGTTGTGTTCACAACCACACATATGCCTGACGCTGTAATGCAAGGGTAGGAAAATTGGTGACTTAGCCATTCGAAACAGACCTGTTTGGCTCAAGATGTTTAGGCCCCGTGGGTCAACTTAAGGATAACAATTAAATAACTTCATGCATGATCTAGATTGATGATGAAAGAATGTATTGAAGTACTTATTTTTGTTTCAATTATAATATTAATTTAAGTTGTTATGGATAAGCAATTTGTTGAATTAATGGAGGGTTTAATTTGTGATCTTTTGTCTCAAATAATAATTCTCTCCCTCTATGTATGTGTGTTAAATTAAATATTTGATTGATATTTATATGTGAGCATAAATCAAAGTTGTATTTTATGTGCAGAATATGTGCATTGTTAGAGAATTTGTAGTTTTTGTACTTGTATTTTAAATTGGTAGAAGGTCAGTAGTCTTGTTTTACAAGCACAGTTAGGGTAGTTTTTTTTTTTTTTAATCAGACTATTTTAAATCTATTTTCGTTTATAAAATGAATTTTTGGTTCTTCGAAACTCTAATCCCTTTTTGCTAAGTGTTTTCCTTCAGCTTAGACTCATCACATGCATGTGTTGCAACTAAAATGGAACAACATTTGCACCAGTTTTATAATATACTCAAAGATGAATGTAACAAAATAAGTAGACGGTCCTTGAAAGTCAAGTTATATAAAATAACCTCCTTTTTTATTTACATATAAGTTACATAAAAACTACTACTTAGGAAAAAAAACAAGCATGTGTGAATCAAACATTTAAACACTTACTTAATTATAACGTAAAGTAAACATATGCAATTTAAATGATTATTTATAAAATAAACAACATAAAAGGTATTTGACATCTGACATCAATATCTAGAATGATAAATTTTCGTTAACTTTTTTCATGTATTAAAATTTAATAATCAGTTCTCAGTATAAAATTAATCAAGATCTACACGATCATATTACATCCTAGTTATAATTCTTACAAGAAATTTTGTTTTTAAACACAAAAACTTTTGCTTGAAAAATCTCTCGATGACCATCTTCAATTAAATAACTGAAAAATGACTTTCAAGGACAAAAAATTTCGTTGTTAACGATTATTGTTGTTGTTGTTGTTGTTGTTATTATTATTATTATTATTATTATTATTATTATTATTATTATTATTATTATTATTTACAGTGATTCCTTTGTGTTTCATTATTGTTCGCGAAATTATTTGTTTCGAATCAAAACTCACCGCAAGTGTACGGTTCATTAACAAGTAGTAAAATGGATTATAAGTCCAAGTATCGATCCCACGAGGATTGAGTTAGTTCAAATAAATCTAATATGACCTTAACCAAAACACGACAAGCAAATTGCGTTCTTATAATTTAACTAACAGAATGGAATCATTGATGCAATTATTGACAAAGGATTATACTAAGTTCAAAGTAACTTGGATGCAATTTAACTTAAATTTTTTTATAGAATTAATGAATGTTCTAACTCACTAGGATCACGAATCCCAAGCAATACCCGTTCAATAGTTATTTATGCAAATTTGACACCCAATTCCATAAAAGATGAATCGATATTCCTATTGTAATTTAGCAACCTCTCTCGAGCAATGCCAAACCTATCCCAATATATGATTTGGCTATATTTCTATGACGAATACTAATATATCGACATGTATTATATTTCACGAATATCAATTAATTCACACAAGGCATAGAGGTATATTTCTATCCTCTATCGGACCCTATGACGATTTATCCTATGTCGAACCTATTTTCCTTCTTTCGAATGCATAAAACAGGTCACCACATTCATATAATCACGTGCACAATAATTATATGACAATAAAAACGAAATAAATTAATCAATTCTGGATTTGGTGTTTACATACGTAAAAAATCCAAACCAATAATTAAACGTGGTATTACAAGGTTCATCGATCTCCTAGTAGTAATAAATTTAGCCTAACATGTTAAAAAAAACAAAACTTAAAAGTATTTGAAGAAATGACATCACCCGAATCAATATTCGCTCCGATCTTCAATTGGCGCGGTGTTTTTCTCTTATTTTCTCCCTTGTTTGTTCTTCAAAATCTCCCAAAAACATGTACAAACGACGTCCTCTTCATTCTGGTCGAGTTTTTGTATTTATAGAACCCTAAAATTTTGTTTCCATAAGAGTTTCGGAAGAAAAAGTAAACCAAAATTTTCTTCAACCTTTTGTTCTATGCGACCGCATAGAGTAATCCTATGCAGTCACATAGAAGGAATTTTCCACCCTTATTTTGTTTCGGTATGGTACTATGCGATCGCATAGAAGATAATACTATGCGGTCGCATAGTATTATCTACCATGGAGAAATTGCATTTTGGTCCTCCAACTTGCATCCTTCACTTCTTAGCATCTTCTCTTCATTCTTTTCATTTCATCACCCCACAGAATCATGAATTTGGCAATTAGCTTAATTGATTTCTCGATTTGTTCATCGAGTCAACTTTTGGATATTTGCACTTTTGGTCCCTGAACTATCATTTTGCTCCATTTTATCTTTTTTCGGCTCTTTTCTTCTGAATTTCACCATGTTCATTGGTGTTCCCTACAATTCACAAATATAACGAGATTAAGTCAAAATTCAATCATTTTACTCATTATTAAGTCATGTTTGTGACCTAAATAAGTATGCAAAAACACGCTTATCAAACCCCCCAAACTTGAACTATTGTTTGTCCTCATACAAGATAGTGACTTAATTCTAAACAAACATGACTTAATACCCTGCTGTGGCTCAGGATTGGACTAAGTATTTGACTTTATGAAAATTTATCAGTGCAAAAATGACATCAACCTTTACTTGTTAAATGCAAATCGATGTGTGTGTGTGTGTGTGTGTGTGAATTCATGCCAACATATCAGGTTCATACTGAATTTGACTCCCAACCCTAAGTGGTCAAATGTATCCTTACTCACTCGAGAGATACACATCCCCCCAAACTTATTCTTTTCACTCAATTATCCCGAGATTGTGTTTTAAAATTAGGAATTTACATAGCTGTAGTCCTTACCCTCTCATAGTTTAGATTGATCTCACTATCACAAGTTTACATGTCAACAAGTGAAGGCTCTCCTAAGTTTGATTGCTTCGACACTCAAGATTAAACTAGGTTACTTGCCTCGTCTTAAAGGTATAGTTTCTTCAATCAAATGTCCAAGGGCTTTTCTTCATGTTATTGCCTCTCTTTTGTTTTTCTCGCTTTTCTCTAATTTTTCTGAATTTTTTTTTTTTAATATCATTGTCATCTTCTCATTTGCTTTCTATATAACCCCTTTAGCGAGCTTTAGGCCGGT
>NC_036251.1:30841529-30844495 GCF_002742605.1 Olea europaea var. sylvestris
CGCAATAACTGGGTGTCTACGTCAACTGGTGGTGGTAGAGCCTGTGGCATTTCAAAGTCTGCAGCTTCTTGTCCCTCTGTACCCTGTTGCTTTCGTCGGCGCTCGTTTTCCAATTTCTGCTCATGTTTAATCCGGGCGTGATCCTGGGCCTCAAGTGTGAGGCATTTGATAAAAGGACTAGGTTTCTCCGGTGCCTCCTCTGGCTGAACTTGTATGCCAGCCGCTTTACAAATTCCACTTATTAAGCTCGAGAATATCAGTGATGTGTGCCTGTCACTCCATGCGCCTATAACGTGTATCTGATTGTAAATATATGTGGCCAAGTCAATTTTGTTCCCCCGAACTAAGTGGTAAATAAAGCCTGCCTTCTGATCGGTGAATGTCGTCCGATGGGAAATCGACTCGATATTGTGGCAGATGAATAACCAAAGGATGGCGATAGACGGAGTGAGGTCAATCTGATACCAATCAGCAGTAGGGAGCGGCCAAGAATTTTTTCGTCCCAATAAAACTTCAGCCACTTCAACCCAGTTGAAATCATGTGGGATTGGGACTACATTTGCCCAGGTGAGATGATAGTAGTCATGTATTACCTTAGGTGAAAACATGATCCATTTGCCTCGAACCCAAGTTTGATGTAGATGGTCGGATCCCGGTGTGTCTATTTCAACATTGAAATTTGCATAGAATTCCCGCACCAAGTTTTCATAGACGGGGTATGGTCTTTCAATCACCTTCTCCCACCCGCAGTTGTGGATGAGATAAACCAGTTCAAATCTCGGGAAATCATCTAATTTAACTGATCTTTCTGGGATAACCGCCCATTCCCGGATAACATTGGCATAGCGGGCTGCTTGGTCGGAAGAAAGAAGATGCCCGACTCCCCGGTCGGGTTCCCTTGTCCGGGCTATGCCAGATGTGGAACCAACTTTCTCCTTTCCCTTTGATGTATGCTTTGGGGGCATCCTGCAAAGTTAAAGATACAATAGTCAGTAAACGGCAAGAATAAAAACGATAGGGGAATGAGGTAAGCGAGAAAAATAGTTTACACACTCCCCAAACTTGCTTCAACAAGCATATCAAGTACCATGGTGTGTTCGTATCAAAATATGATAAAGAGGGATATGTAAAGAGAATGCTGAGGTGAAAAATTGGAAAGATAGGCCATAACAAACACACATAAAAAAAATCATATCCCTGACCGAATGCGCATGTTCGGCCCCTGACATCGTCGAGAAATATCGATATTCCCCAGGCAAGGTCCGGGCATATGAGAGTATTCATTGAGATCTACCACATATTCAAATTTCAACGCAAATGGACTTCGTTTGATATGCTAATGAATAGTGGAAAGTGTGGGACGTAAGGTGCCGTGACATGTCATGTGCTTATGTGTTGCAAGGTAGAAGTGATGTGATACACGGTCGTTCGAGTGGTTGTGAATGTGTTAGCACGCAAATTTCAAGAAAACATGCTCAATAACGTCAAAGGAAGGTAAAAGAACAAGTTACACACAAATGTAGGTCCAAACAACCAAAATGAATCAAGTAAACCGATGATTAAGTGTGTAGGTTCGCCCCTGGACATCATCGGGAAGACTTGAAATTTTCTCAAGTAACCTCCGGGCATATGAAAGTATGTAGTGTCAAGTGACACATATTCAAATTTCAAGCTCATTGGAAGTCATATGGGTACCGAATGCAAGGGACGAAATGGGTGCGATGAGGTGACGTGAACCTAACACGTGTGCCTTAATGTGTGAGTGGTTGGTGCGTGAGAGTGCCGAGCTCAATTTTGATGGCAATTCAGCGTCACATATATAGGAATACATGTACTTGAAATGTCCAGTGCGGAATTGTGCAAAATGTACTTCACTTGTCACGTAGGCAATTCATCGAACACGTAGCATGCAAGATTGAAAAAAACCTACACAATACCAAAGTGACAATGTTCCACCAATCCCCACACAACCCAAATGTAACATACACCAAACCAACGAAAAAGCATTGCCCATCCTCCACAATTAGTTTTAAATAGCATATTCTCATGATGAAACAAAATAGAGAAGACATATGCATAGAAGGAGAAAAGAGGAACGTACCTAGACCTCGCACGGGATGCGTGGAATGTTGATTGATGGAGTAAAAGGGGTGGGTAGTCGAGTGAAGCTCGGCGTGTTGATATGTGTAGGAGAGTGGTGGTAATGGTGTACGAGAAAATTAGGGGGGAAATGGGGAAGAATGTCTCGGTCATGGTTTAAAACCATGACCGAGATCTACTATGCGGCCGCATAGTACTAATCTATGCGGTCGCATAGTACAAATAATATGGCCCCTTTTATTCTCGGTAACTATCTATGCGGTCGCATAGATCGCATAGACACATTTTTTTTAAACACTGAAATGCAAAGAGAAAAAAAAAATAGTTCCCTCATAAAATTTATAGTATTATTTTTATTTTATTTTATTTTTTTTTAAATGTGAACCGTGCTCCCAAACACCCAACATCGTTTCAAACTCAATTACCATGTGTGTAATGCCTAGGAAATTATGGGGATGAAAGTTCGATCCAAGTAACATGCATGAACAACCGATGACCCTAAAAACAAATGCAAATACAGGAATGAAATAATTTTAAAAATAACGTGGAAAATAAGCGAATAGAAGGATACAGTGGGTTGCCTCCCACTCAGCGCTAGTTTATAGTCGATAGCTCGACTATACCGTGTTGCTTCATTCTGACGGGCGAAGATGAACGATAGACTTTTCCTTTGAAAAATCACCGCCCCAATAGTGTTTCAGACGCTGTCCATTGACTTTGAATGTCCCCTTGCTATCGTGAGTGATTTCAACTGTCCCGTGGGGAAAAACCTATATAATAGTATACGGACTAGACCACCTTGATCGCAGTTTTCCTGGAAACATCTTAAGCGTAGAGTAGCACTTTCTGCCCCACCATAAATTCAC
>NC_036251.1:30846967-30863706 GCF_002742605.1 Olea europaea var. sylvestris
TTGGTTTGAATTTTTCCTCCATGAGTATTTTGTGCATGCATAGCGATGGAATGATCCCCTTTATATCTGCAATCGACCATCCAATGGCTGTTTTGTTTTTCCTTAGCACCCGAAGTAGTTTCTCTTCCTCCACCTCACTGACCGTACTTGATATAATAATTGGAAGTGTAGAAAATTCCCCCAGATAAGCATATCTCAGGTGCGGTGGCAGTTGCTTGAGTTCCAATTTGGGAGGTTACTGAATAGATGGCACTGACTGTGTAGTCCTGGTTCCCAGTTCTTCGAAGTAGCGTCTGCGCATGTATGGCGGATTAGTTTCCAAAAATCGTGCACATGTTTCAATCTCACTCGAATCAGTGTGAGTAGAGTGAGAATGTGCAATGCACGCCTCGTAAGCATCGAAAGGATGATGTAGCTGAAATGTATCTTGAATTATTCTGTCAATTACATCAATCTGGAAACAACTGTCTGACTTAGTCGGGAATTTCATTGCCTTGAACATATTGAACGAGATTTGCTCTTCGCCAAGCCTCAGTATAAGCTGCCCTTTCTGAACATCAACAATCGCTCTTCCAGTAGCTAGGGAAGGCCGCCCTAATATAAGTGGAACATCCTTATCTTCCTCCATATCCAAGATAAGGAAATCAGCTGGAAATATGAACTTCTCCACTTTGACCAATACGTCTTCAATGATCCCTCTTGGATGTGTAAGGGATCTATCTGCTAACTGTAATGTAACCATTGTGGCCTTAGCTTCTCCCAAGCCGAGTTTTCTGAAAACAGAGAGAGGCATTAAATTAATACTTGCACCTAAATCACACAATACTTTATCAAAATGACAATTTCCAATAGTGCAAGGTACAGTAAAACTCCCTGGATCCTTTAGTTTTGGAGGCAACTTCCTCTGGATTCTGGCACCACACTCCTCAGTTAGCATCACTGTTTCGTGTTCTTCTATCTTTCCCTTGTTGGAGAGGATATTCTTCAAGAATTTTGCATAACTTGGCATCTGAATAAGTGCTTCGGCAAATGGAATGTTGATATGTAGTTTCTTGAAGACTTCAAGAAATTTACTGTATTGTTGATCCAATTTGTACTTTTTCAATCTTTGCGGAAACGGAATAGGAGGTTCATGAGGGTTGATAGGAATGGCATCCCGTGATGTATTGGAATTCTCCTTGCCCACATTCCCTGTTGTTTGTCCAGTTTGTTCCACAATTTTGTTATCCGCGGTTGGTGTTGATTCCTTGCTAACTACCGATCTTTTGACATGTATCTCCGGTAGTTGTACTCCACTTCTGGTTGTTATTGCCTTTACGTGTTCCTTAGGGTTGATTTCAGTGTTGCTGGGCAAATTTTCTGGTGTTCTACTCGTAATGGAGATTGCCATCTGTCCCATTTGTGTCTCCAAATTTTTGATTGCTGCACTCTGATCTTGAAGAGTTGCATCTGTCTTTCGCATAAACTAATTGTTGGCTTCCATGTATTGGTTGGTTGTTACCATGAACTTTTCAAACATCTCTTCCAATGGTGGCTTTTTATCCTGCTGCTGATATTGACCTTGTGGTCTGTTTTGATTCTGATTGTTCCACGAGAAATTTGGATGTTTTCTCCAGCCCTGATTGAAGGTTTTTGAATGTGGGTTGTTTTGTTGGCGTTGACCCCATTGCACAAAATCTGCATGTTCGACCCCTTGTGCGAGAATTGGACAATTAACAGTATTGTGGTCTGCTCCACACTCTTCACAACTCGGCTTCTTGACTTGTTAAGCAGTGGCGGTCTGTGAAATGCTATCAACCTTATGGAACAAAGAGTCTATCTTTACAGATAGTGCAGAATAAGTATCTACCTCATAAACCGCTTGCGATCTCTTCTGAACCACTCGATCTGGAGACCACATGGCTGAAGTTGTTGCCATTCTCTCAAATAGCTCCCATGATCCATCAATTGTTCTCGTGGAGATAGACCCGTCAGATGAGGAATCAACCATGCTCTTGAAGGATGGAAGTAGTCCAGTGTAGAAAAATCGAATTTGTGTCTTCTTGTCAAAACCATGTTGCGAGCACTTCCTTAACATATTCTTGAAACGATTCCATACCTCTTCAAATGATTTGGACTCACCTTGGTTGAAAATAGAGATATCATGCCGCATTTTTGCTACCTTTGCTGGCGAGAAAAACTTGGTGCAGAATTTGTGGGCTAGCTCATTCCAAATGGTGATGCTTGCAACGGGGAACGAATCCAGCCATTCAAGTGCTTTATCCCGTAAGGTGTGTGGAAACAACCGCAGTCTTATAGCGTCTGAGATACCCTGATACCTGAAGTGTTTGCACATATCGAGAAATGTGTACCCATGGTATTGATGCCCATTCTGAAACAGTTGAATCACATTTGTTTTTAGCTGGAAGTTCGGTTGCCCAAATGGAGGATACACAATGCTAGATTGACTTTGGACCACCAATGGAGCCATGAAGTCCCCAAGTATTGTATTCCCATCATCTTCAACTGCCATGCCTTCGTTGAGTGGAATTTCCGATCGATTTTGCTCGTTAGCCATTTGTTGTGCCGCTCTTGCTTCTCTTTGCCTATGATGGAATGTGTGTTCGATCTCTGGATCTATGGGAATCAAATCTTGATCCGGTGCTCCTTGCATACAAACCCTGCAATTTCAAAATCAATATAGAATTAAATTAAAGTATTAATAAACTAAAGCTAGTAAACGCACTACTACTAATCTAGATAAGTTCAAATTAGTGTCACAAAAGATAAAATTAGAACTAAATTTCAATCCCCGGCAACGGTGCCAAGAACTTGTTCGCGAAATTATTTGTTTCGAATCAAAACCCACCGCAAGTGTACGGTTCGTTGACAAGTAGTAAAATGGACTATAAGTCCAAGTATCGATCCCATGAGGATTGAGTTAGTTCAAATTAATCTAATATGACCTTAACCAAAACACGACAAGCAAATTGCGTTCTTATAATTTAACTAACAGAATGGAATCATTGATGCAATTATTGACTAAGGATTATACTAAGTTCAAAGTAACTTGGATGCAATTTAACTTAAATTTTTTTATAGAATTAATGAATGTTCTAACTCACTAGGATCACGAATCCCAAGCAATACCCGTTCAATAGTTATTTATGCAAATTTGACACCCAATTCCATAAAAGATGAATCGATATTCCTATTGTAATTTAGCAATCTCTCTCGAGCAATGCCAAACCTATCCCAATATATGATTTGGCTATATTTCTATGACGAATACTAATATATCGACATGCATTATATTTCACGAATATCAATTAATTCACACAAGGCATAGAGGTATATTTCTATCCTCTATCGGACCCTATGACGATTTATCCTATGTCGAACCTATTTTCCTTCTTTCGAATGCATAAAACAGGTCACCACATTCATATAATCACGTGCACAATAATTATATGACAATAAAAACGAAATAAATCAATCAATTCCGGAATTAGTGTTTACATACGTTAAAAATCCAAACCAATAATTAAATGTGGTATTACATGGTTCATTGATCTCCTAGTAGTAATAAATTTAGCCTAACATGTTAAAAAGAACAAAACTTAAAAGTATTTAAAGAGACGACATCACCCGAATCAATATTCGCTCCGATCTTCAATTGGCGCGGCATTTTTCTCTTGTTTTCTCCCTTGTTTGTTCTGCAAAATCTCCCAAAAATATGTACAAACGGCGTCCCCTTCGTTCTGGTCGAGTTTTTGTATTTATAGAACCCTAAAATTTTGTTTCCATAAGAGTTTCGGAAGAAAAAGGAAACTAGAATTTTCTTCAACCTTTTGTTCTATACGACCACATAGAGTAATCCTATGCGGTCGCATAGAAGGAATTTTCCACCCTTATTTTGTTTCGGTATGGTAATATGCGACCGCATAGAAGATAATACTATGCGGTCGCATAGTATTATCTACTATGGAGAAATTGCATTTTGGTCCTCCAACTTGCATCCTTCACTTCTTAGCATCTTCTCTTCATTCTTTTCATTTCATCACCCGACGAAATCGTGAATTTGGCAATTAGCTTAATTGACTTCTCGATTTGTTCATCGAGTCAACTTCTGGATATTTGCACTTTTGGTCCCTGAACTATCATTTTGCTCCATTTTAGTCTTTTTTCGGCTCTTTTCTTCTGAATTTCACCATGTTCATCTGTGCTCCCTACAATTCACAAATATAATGAGATTAAGTCAAAATTCAATCATCTTGCTCATTATTAAGTCATATTTGTGACCTAAATAAGTGTGCAAAAACACACTTATCAATTATGTTTTAAAGGAAACATAAATACAAATTGGTTTGAGATAATCTAAAAAAAGAACATTTTAACAATCCTATGCTATTTTTCTGACGCCAGGTAGGATAGTAATTATTCTATTGGCTTGTTATAGCAGATGATTCGCAAGAAAAGAATGACAGAAAACGTCCAAAAATTAGAGAAAATACTCTGAATTCAACTCAATATTATTAATAATGCTGAATGATCAAAATTAACCCACAAGCCGGGTTAAATAGCTGCGAAATACGAAATTATGGGAAAATTATCAAAAATGGCAAAATTTCGAAATTATACCAAAATAAAATATTAAGTAAAAGAAGTAAGTTGCCAAAAATTTGGCTATATTCGAGTTTTCTAACATATGGAAAAAAGGAAACGAAATATTACCATAAATAGTAAAAAATAACTTAAAATTGAATTTTGGAAAGGAAAATAGTGGATTTTGGGCTCGAAATTGATGTCCACCAAGCCACAACGTGCGTGCCGAAGAAAGCTTTCCGGATTGGGGTTATAATAGTGATTCTGATAATCGTAGCCAAAGTTATGGCCAAATTACCAAAGACGCGTCAAATTTCCCCAATTAAGGAAATAATGGCGATTCACTTTCCATCTTTGCCCCGATCCGTTATTTCATGGTATCTCAGTGCCATCATCATGCTATTTGACAAATCAACATCACTCGACTCGGATCCTCCTGCGTCAGTCGCACGGGTTCAAAAGAACTCGCCCTCGAGTTCACAATGACTTTATCGGACTCCACAAAACAAAGGCTTATGTGTTTTACATTGAAGACGTCAGAGGTCATCAAATGGTTAGGGAGGCCTGTAAGCATTATCATTGATCTTCTGCAGTACTTCACAAGGTCCAATCTTCCGCTCCTTTAGCTTATTGTATTCCCCAGCTGGAAAACGATCACGAGTTAATACTGCCCAAACAAAATCACCAACATCAAACAACACCTGGCGTCGATGACTATCTGCCCGAACTTTGTACTTAGTATTACTATCCTGTATGGACAGCTTCACCTGCTCATGGATACCTCGAAGATGTTCAGCCATCTCATCAGGTTTATTATTGAAGCGACCCACACGTGGAATTGGAGCCAAATCAAGTACTCCGGATGGGTTTCGACCATAGACAATTTCAAAAGGACTCAGTCCGGTGGTTCTATTCCTTGACCAGTTATAAGCAAACTCTGCTTAAGGTAATGCCAAATCCCACTGCTTCGGTTTAGTCACGGCTAAGCTTCTCAAAAGAGTTCCCAAACTCCGATTCACCACCTCAATCTGACCATCTGTTTGGGGATGGTATGTGCTGCTAAAATTCAATTTCGTTCCAAGTTTCTCCCACAAACTCCTCCAGAAATGACTCATAAACTTAGTGTCACGGTCAGAAGTAATTGACTGTGGAACACCATGTAAACGTACAATCTCTCTGAAATAAAGATGAGCAATCCGAGTATCATTCATTGTCTTCCGACAAGCCACAAAATGAGCCATTTTTTAAAATCTGTCAACCACAACAAGAAAGGAATCCATCGCCCGCTGTGTACGAGGTAAGCCCAAGACAAAATCCATACTGACATCAAACCAAGGAGCTTCAGGTACGGGTAATGGTGTGTACAATCAGCATTAGTAAGAACCCATTTAGACCGCTGACATACATAACACCGGTCCACATAATGCGCCACATCACTGCTGAACTTGGGCCAGTAATAATCAGAAGAGACCAATGCCAATGTCTTGTCTCGCCTAAAATGTCCTTCGTTATGAAGTTCACTAATAATCTACTACCTTAGTGAACAATCCGAAATGCATAACTGCAATCCACGAAATAGGTAACCATTTTGGAAAACAAAATCATGTCGGTGATTATCAGTTACCTCCCAAATTATCTTCCCAAATGAAGGATCCGCAGCATACATATTGGGAAATGCCTCAAATCTGACAATCTTGGTACTCATGGTGGTGAGGAGTAATGTGCGACGGCTCAATACATCTGCTACTCGATTCAAACTCCTGCTTGATGCCTAAGTGTGAAAGTAAACTCCTGCAAGTATGCCACCCACTTTGCATGTCGCCTACTCAGCTTGTGCTGATAATTGATGTACTTCAAAGCCTCATGATCAGTAACAAGGATGAACTCCCTTTGTACCAGGTAATGGTGTCAATGCTTCAGAGTCTGAACTATGGCATAGAACTCCAGGTCATAAGTGGAATAATTTTTCTTTGACCCCGATAGCTTCTCACTAAAAAAGGCTACTGGACATCCCTCCTGACTCAGAACACCACCAATACCAACTCCAGATGCATCACAGTTTACCTCGAACACCTTTTCAAAATTCGAAAGTGCCAAGACTGGGGCCTCCATCATCTTCTGCTTAACCAACTGAAAGCTAGCCTCTGCCTCCTCAGTCCATTGAAAATCATGCCCTTTAAGGCACTCTGTGATAGGAGCAATCAAGGTACTGAAGTTTTTGATGAATCGTCGATAGAAGGATGCCAATCCATGGAAACTCCTGACATCGTGCAAAGTTTTTGGTTTCGGCCAATTCAAAACTGCCTCAATTTTGGATTGATCTGCATGAACACCATCAGTAGACACAACAAAACCTAAAAAAGTTACAAAAGTTGTGAAGAAAGAACACTTATTCTGATTGATGAATAAGCGCTCCGTCCTCATTACATCAAAGATAACACGAAGATGATTAAAATGTGACTCCCATGTCAGACTATAAATAAGTATGTCATCAAAATAAACTACCACAAACTTCCCCATGAAAGGCCGTCAAACCTGATGCATAAACCTTATAAAAGTGCTGGGTACGTTGGATAGTCCAAAGGGCATGACCATCCATTCATACAACCCATGCTGTGTCTTGAACGCGGTCTTCCACTCATCTCCAGGCCTGATTCTGATCTGGTGGTATCCACTTTTAAGGTTAATTTTTGAGAAGACCTTAGAACTGGACAATTAATCCAACATGTCGTCCAGACGGGGAATTGGAAATCTATACTTCACTGTAATCCTGTTAATTGCCCTGCTGTCAACACACATATGCCATGACCCATCTTTCTTCGGCACTAGTAGAGCAGGAACTGCACAATGACTCATACTCTCACGAATGTAGCCCTTTTCCAATAATTCTACCACCTGTCGCTGCAACTCTTCAGCTTCTTTGGGACTGAGGCGATATGCTGGTCGGTTTGGTAGACTCGACCTCGGAATGAGGTCGATCTGATGTTGAATGTCCCTCATAGGTGGTAGCCCTGGAGGAAGATCCTCCGGCATCAAGTCAGAAAACTCCATCAGTAGTTGCTGCACTTCTGCTGGAAATTCTGAATCTAGATTCGATGTACTATTTTCACGAGGCATTAAAGCATAAACTATTTTTTCATGCCCAACCTCAACTAAGAACCTGGACATAGAAAGTAGATTAGGGTTATTAACTACCGGGGCAGGGATGTTTCCTTCCCTGCGAGGGACCAAAACAATTCTCTTCCTTTTGATGCTAAGAGAATAAGTATTCTTCTGCCCATCATGGATAACACTGCGATCATACTGCCAAGGTCGTCCCAACAAAACATGACACGCATCCATTGATACCACATCACACCAAGCATTATCAAAATATTTTTTTTCAATCGAGAAAGATACTAAGCATCGTTTTTCTACCGTTACCTCACTACCTTTATTAAGCCAAGACAACTTGTATGGTTTGGGATGACAATCCATCTTCAGTTGCAGTTTCTCGATAGCCTCCTCAGACACTACATTCTCACAACTGCCACTATCAATTATCAGCTTATAGACTTTATCAGCAATTGTGCAGGTTGCGTGGAAAACGTTAGTCCTCAACCAATCATCCCCTGAGTCGCCCTTGGGAGTCAGCAGGCTCTTTCGAACGACCAGGGTCTCCTGACCATCTCCATATAGCACGTCCTCATCTTCACCCTCATCATACACGGGTTTCCCAACTTCCTTGAAGTCCTCTATCATATCCTCCTCAATCAGAAGATTTTTATTCTTCTGACCAATAGGCTTCCTGCAATCAGTCGCCCTATGCCCATGTTCACCACACCTAAAGCACTTAATACTTGAGCTAGAACTATCCTACTGTGGCTGATAAACAGGACGAGATTCTTGAGGGTGAACTGGCTGACTTCCTTCACCTCCGACTACTGGCCTACTCTGTTGTTTCGCTATTGTAAGTGCTCGCTGATATGCCTCAGAAACTGTCCACAATGAATGAAGGCTGAGAACATCCTGCAGGGGCTGCCTTAGTCTCCCTAAATACCGTGCTACAATCTGCTCCTCCGTCTCAGATAAATCATTTCGAGCCACCAACTGATAGAATTCTTCAGTATAATCATTGACTGATCTTGCGCCTTGTCTTAGTGAATGAAGCCTCTGAAACAAGGTTTGAGTATAGTCTAAAGGGAGGAAGTGCCCTTTCATCTTCTTCTTCATCTTCTCCCAGTTAGTAATTTTAGATTTCCCCTGTCGCTCCCGTGAACGCTTCAACTGTTCCCACCATGCAGATGCCCTACCTTTGAGTTTGGTGGCGACCAGTTTCACTTTGACACAATCTGGAACCTCCTTATATTCAAAAATCTGCTCCACTTCATTCAGCTAATCAATAAATCCGTCAGCTTGCAACGTACCAGAAAACTCGGGCAGATCTACTCTGAAACTGAGATCCACATTATGATCCTCCCGTCCACGATGCTCCCAAACTCGAGCACGATGGTGATACGGGTTTTCGAAACTGGTATCGAAATCGAGACCTTCCACATCATGATTACCGAACTCCTGCTCTGCCAAACATTGGGTTAACTCCGCAACTTGTCTCTGCAAATCTTCAATTGTCACATCCTGAATATTACGATCACGGTGCGGGACTTCCTCAATCGAAACCTGTCCTCGACGACCACGACCACGTCCACCAACCATTATAACTGATGAAATTTATCTCCCAAGAAGATGTTGACGCTCTGATACCAACTGACGCTAGGTAGGATAGTAATTATCCTATTGGCTTGTTGTAGCAGATGATTCGCAAGAAAAGAACGACAGAAAACGCCCAAAAACCAGAGAAAATACTTTGAATTCAACTCAATATTATTAATAATGCCGAATGATCAAAATTAACCCACAAGCCGGGTTAAATAGTTGCGAAATACGAAATTATGGGAAAATTACCAAAAATGACAAAATCCCGAAATTATACCAAAATAAAATATTAAGTAAAAGAAGTAAGTTGACAAAAATTTGGCTCAATTCGAGTTTTCTAACATATGGTAAAAAGGAAGTGAAATATTATCATAAATAGTAAAAAATAACTTAAAAATGAATTTTGGAAAGGAAAATAGTGGATTTTGGGCTTGAAATTGACGTCCACTGAGCCACAACGTGTGCGCCGAAGAGAGCTTTCCAGATTGGGGTCATAATAGCGATTCCAATAACCGTAGCCAAAGTTATGGCCAAATTACCAAAGACGCGTCAAATTCCCCCAATTAAGGAAATAATGGCGATTCACTTTCCATCTTTGCGCCGATCCGCCCTCTCATGGTATCTCAGCGTCATCATCGTGCTATCTGACAAATCAGCATCGTTCGACTCGGATCCTCCTGTATCATTTTCATTAATAAAATTCGATTATCCATGACTCATTATATTTTGGCTACATGTTTAATCTAATCATTTATAGAATTAGAAGCATTGAATAAGGTAATTATAATTTAAAAATGTTATAATCTTAATCAAAGGAAAATTTGATAATCTATTGGCCAGGGCATTTTCGTCTGGAAAATTTTTTCCAACATTAATGGTGTGTTTGATTACATTTATTTTCCATGGAAAATATCAGTTTTCCACCCAAATTTCTACTTGAAGTGTTTGATTGCTATTTTTTTCTATGGAAAACATTTTCCAACTTTTGAAAATATGCCTAATTTTCCTTGTTTTTAAGGAAAACATTTTCCTTGAGTAGAGGTGGTTTTTATTTTCCACAAAAGATGAAAAATATTTTCTTTTCTAGGTGATATTTTCCCTGTCAATTAAATACACTCTAAGATTTTTATATATAGAGTGAGTTAAGATATGTAGTTCCAAACTTGTCTTTATCGTGTTGAAGGTCTCCCATTTTATCACGTAGATCTTGATTAATTTTGTATTTGAAAATTAATTTTTATATTTTAATCCATGAAGAAGTATTTGAACAAATATATTATTCTAGATTTGAACTCTGGCGTCAATACTTTTTATGTTTTTAGCTTATAAAGAAATATATAAAGAACATATTTTAGTTTAAATTATAAGTAAATGAGTAAATGTTCGAATTAGACATGTTCGATTTTGTTGAGTAGTAGTTTTTTTTTTATAAAAGGATATTGTACATAAATTGGTTAGGAATGTGGTAAATTTCGAGATCCTTCTACATTTTTGTTACACTCATCACTGAGTATTTTATAAAAGTGTGCAAATGTAGTGCAATATATTCCTTCCTTTCATTCATCTTTAAAGTTGAGGAGGGAGAGCTAAGTAAGAACCAAGGAGTTCCAACATAAGTTAAAGGTTCATAATTCTTATTTCAATTTATCAATATCCAAATATACCTGAAAAATAAAACATACACATTACAAATTATATGCATATGCTCACATAAAGTACAAATTTGATGTCTTCTAACGATTGAAGATGTTTCGACGCTTGATGACTTTAATTAACCATTGGAAGGCTAATTAACTATTGACTTTTGCCATTATTGCTATTTAAATATTAATTTTATTTATTATCCTTCTTCCTAACTCTATTTAATTAATCAATTTTATTTTTTTTTGGGGTTGCAAGTTTTTTAAATAGTTTTGATTTAAAGGTACATATAAATTAAACCAAATGACTTACTTAAATGGAAAACAAGTAAACATATTGAGGGAGAGAATTATTATTGGAGGCCAAAAAAAGCATAAATTAAACCTTCATTAATTAAACTATTCTAAGAAACTTAATTAATTATATAATCCAAACAAAAATATGTATTTCAAGTCTTCAACACAATCTTCCATCGTCAATTGTTCGATCTGAATCCGTTCATCGCCTCAGGCGAAATCGCGCAACAGCTATTCATTTTCAGTTTCCCCCAAACTAGAGCAAAACACTTGGAGGTGAAAACTTTGTTTGAAGTACAGCACTCCTCCATCTCGACCAAAGTAAGAAGCCGGCGGAAATTTTTCTAAATTGCCCATCAAAATACAGAAGCCGAAACAAGAAGGTGAGTGCGCTTAAAAGTCTGGCTATGGCGAATTCTCTAATTCGACTCTTGACTTCGATTCGATTGTTTACTGTTCGAGAAGGCAGCTTAATCTTCTTACATGTTTATTCAATAATTCTCTCTAGTGGACTTTGGTGTGTGTTTGAAGGTGGTGGTCACAATGGTGACAGTGGTTTGATTGTGAGGTGGTGGGTGATGATAAGGTGGGCAACGATGATAAGGTCTTCTCCCATGTTTGAAAGGATGAGAGGACGACAGTAATTTGGAAATGGGTCGAGAGGGGAGAATAATAATACTGCGGTCGACAGCAATTTGGATTGCCTTGCTGCATGCCATTGCAGTCATTGGTAGCTTGGACCTCAATCCATATGATTACTGTGCCCGATACTTCACAACTGATTGCTACAGAGATACATATTCAGAGTCTATATATCCCATTTCGCTCCCTACTGGTTTTTTTTTTCAGTTGTAGTATGTGTTCTGTTGTGTGTTGCAATAGGTTATGTGTAGTTGGTGTTCATTTGGGTGATTGTAATATATGCTTAGGATGTTGGTATGGGAAGTTAGTACAACTAGAGTATGTTCTTTAGTATTTGAGAAGAATTTGTAATTTCATTCACTACCATCTCAGTAATGTGAATGTGATTGAAAACATGTTGCTGTTTTCGGCTCACCGATTTGCCTGTATTGATACTTATACATTGTTATACAACACTATTTTAGTGAAACAACAATTGGTGCAAAAATTGACAAGATGCTTCCATTTCCTAAATGTTGTGCTGCTGATGATACATTGTTATACATTGAAGCAAAAATTGGTACAAAAATTGACAACACTGTTATACATTGGTAAACAACAATTGGTCCCACATTGTTATACATTGATGATTAAACAAAAATTGACAGGGGTGGCTGTTGCCTGTATTAATATTATACATTTTTATACAACATCATCTTCATTGAAACAAAAATTGGTGCAAAAATTTGACAAAATGCCTCAATTTCATTGATAATGCTGATGTTGATGCTGATGATGCATTGTTATACTAGAATGCAAAAATTGACAATATTGTTATACATTGTCATACAAGATGCTTCCTGTTGTCGATTTTATCCCGCAAGTGAACGGATCGTAACAAGTAGTAAAGTGGACCTTTTGAGTCCGGATTATCGTTCCCACGAGAACTATATTTTAGTACTTAATTTATTATTCCTAACTTCTACTTAATGAAAATAAATAAATAAATAGAAATTGAATGTGATTTTTAAATCTAAATATTAGAAATTTCGTGAATGCAACAGAAAATTAGTGAGAATTCAATCAATAAATGGGAATTGGGGCAGAACAATTTCATATATTGATCACCTTTATTTCTAATATCGAGATTCATAAACTAAAGTAGTGTTCGGTCGAATTCTTCTATTATATTCAACTTACCCCCCTCGAGTTCTCGTTGAGACTATTTAATTAGTTCAATTCCATATCTCTATGCGAATTAAATTTAATTAAACGAAATAACAGTTCTAAGAATTCCTAGATAACCGTAGCAATTAATATAGATATCTCTTCACGTTATATTAATTTACCGAATTTTAATATGTGGTCTAAACAAAAATCCACATCTCTACGTAATTATTGTTCACAAAATTATTGAATAATTTGCCAAATAATTCAAAGCATTAGAAATATAATTAAAATTCACACATAAGATATAAAAGAACAAGAATCTCATATAGAAGAAATAAAGGTCCCAAATCAGTTACATTATTCGCCCTAAAATAAATTTAGCTAAATATATTAATGAAAGAAAAGCAAGATAAATTCATGGAAGATATCATCCGATTTATTGACGGAACGTTATTAAAGTTTTGGCACGTGAATCTCCGTCTTCTGCCATCTTTTCTTTTATTTTTGTCTCCTGCGTCCCTCTCTTTTGTAATTCCAGCAACCAATTAATTCTTCCCAAAGCTGCCGTGTGGAATATATGTATGTATGTGAATTATGGCAGTCAAAATTTGAATCCCAAGAACTCCCCAAAACTGATGTTTTATGCGTATAGCTATTTAATTCAGCAAAAGGCAGCCTACAATTTCCTCCTCTCCGTTTCCTATGCTATTATTAGAGCCGCAATAATTTACTCCCTAAAGCTGCAGTCCAATTTTCTCCCAGCAGGCTGTCCCTCTCAATTCTGCCGCAGAAATTTATTTTCCCCAAAAAACTCTCTCCCACGTTTTCTGTTGGTTGCTATGTATATATATATATTATATATAAAAAAACCCTAGGGCCACCCTAGTTGACTAAGAGAAGGATTCTCTCTCCAATTTCTTGGCCTGTACGTGTTTTTCTATATAAAATAACTTAGCCTCTGCCTTTGTTGACTAAAGAAAACTCTAAAAAGACTCCAATTGCCTCATAATTATTCTTCAAGTCATTCCACTTCTAAGTTAATGCAATGTAGTCCTTGAGTTCCTCCATCGTGCAATCAACGTCCTCTTCAATTTTTCAAGTGTTGAATTTGGTCTTCAATATTGCATCCACTAGCCAATTTGTTCTTCATCCTTTTCCATTTGCTCCAACGAGTCCATCACTAAAAACAAACTAAAATTAACTCAAGTTAAATAGAAATTAATAATTTGACGACATAAAAGTTTAATAAAATGGTCTAAAAAAGTGCATAATTTGTACTCATCAAATACCCCCAAACTTAAACTTTTGTTCGTCCTCGAACAAAATCATAAACTAGATAATAACCAATACACAAGCATGCAAAAATATTTGGTTGGACGGTTTAGCTTTTTACTTCATGATTCAAGATATTAGTGTTTACTTTATAAACATGATTCAAAGTCACAGCACCAAACTAATATCCACTCTTCCCATATAAAAATTGACGTGTGTGTGTGTAAAATCGAGTAATCAACCATGACTGCACAAGTTGCTTCAATTCCCAACCCTTAATGGTCATATATGTCGTTTCATCACTCGTAAGATTCACACACCCCCAAACTTATTTTTTTTTTCATTCTTTCCCGGTGTGTAATCTAAGGTTGAATATTTCATTACTACCCTCACCCTCTCGAGTTTAGGTGGACGTTACTAATTGCAAGTCAACACTTCAGTTAACAGAGATTCTCCAATTATTTGATTGCTTCGACCTTCAAGACTCAACTAGCTAATTATTTTGCATCAAAAGTCAAATTTCCTCAAATAAGTGTTCGGGCTTAACCAAGGTATTTAATGCTTTTGCTCTTTTTGTGTGTGTGTGTGTGTATATATATATATATATATATATATATATATATAATTTTTTTTAATATTTTCTCCATTAAACTTTCTAGATGACTCATGTAGCAGGCTTTAGGCTGATTACTCCCAAACCAGATGATTTTAGGGCACCAGATTTTGAAATACCCTTACAGGCTTACTGACCCGAGTCAAAAAGACTTCGAAGAGAACAAATTTTTTATTTATTTATTTTTTTTAGGTGTAGCTTCGTCTCTAATTTATTTCGAAATGACCCATGTAACGAGTTTTAGGTCGATGACTTCCAAGTCAGACAACTTTAGGGCATCAGGTTTTAAGATACCCTTACAGACTTAATCACTCGAGTCATAAAGGCTTCAGAGAGAAGTTCAAAATTTTCAAATATATATCCATTGATTAGTGCAATGCCCCTTATTACACACTTATTCAAACAAACCGACCTCTAACTTAAGACTTTCGCAGGGTTTTATCATGTTAGTTTAAGACAATCCACACAAATTTTTCACACATGGAATCCACATTCACATCCGCATCTTCCTACAACTATAACGTCACCCCAAACTGTGCTAAATTTGGTCTAAGGATAGATAATTTATTATGGTTTAGGTAAAGCATCTATGTTCAACTAAATCAACCTATCAAAAGCAGGAAACAACTTATTTAATCATAATGTCAAACTCAATTCTAGTGCGCTTGTAATATCAAATTTTTGCAAGGTTGAGCTTCAATTAGTCTAGCATGCATCCTATCCGCAATTCATAAATCAACACTAAATCTCAAATTAAATCATCATTGTCTGTCAGATTGTCTAACCCACACAAGCACACATATGAACAAAAGAGATTTTTTTTAAAATTAAATTAATATATATAGATATATATATTTTTTTTCAAACAAACACACAAAAACATATCACCTCCAAACTTAAAACGGACACTGTCCTCAATGTTATAAAGTATAAATAAACACATAAAGGGGGTAGGGAAGAAAAAAAAGAAGGTACTTCCCAAATTTTTCTGTTGAATGTGTGAGGCACTATGTGTGACGGCTGGATAATATTCTTCATCATACTTTCTTTTGAATCTATGTTGGTTCGAGTGTTCCACAATGTCATATTCCTGAAAAATCAAATTTGACTAATGAAATACAGGGAACAAGGGTTACTTAGCTCAAACAATCAAAATAACCAACAATAAATTCAAGGGCCTGAGGGTATAAAAGATATGGGTGATGACTCATAGAAATTTAAACGTGCCTAAATCTAATGCAACCTAGTAAACAAAACAAAACTGTTTGCTATGCGATACGATAAGTAAAATAAAAAAGTTTGAAAATTGGGTTGCCTCCCAATAAGCGCTTCTTTTAAGTTATTAGCTGGACTTTGTGCTGCTATTATTCTGGTACAGCTAGATCAAGTCTCTCTTTAGCGGTGGGGAAATCTTCCACGTAGTGCTTGATACATTGGCCATTTACTTTGAAGTTTCCCTTTGTTGGATGGTGTAATTCAACTGTACCGTAGGGAAACACTTGAGAGACCGTGAAAGGGCCTGACCATCTAGATTTCAATTTTCCTGGAACTAGTTTAAGTCTGGAATTGTATAAAAGCACTTGATCTCCCACTCGAAAAATTCTTTGCCTGTTGTTCTTTTCATGCCATTGCTTCGTCCTTTCCTTGTAAATGTCTACATTCTCATATGCTTCTCTTCTGAATTCTTCCAATTCATGTAGCTGCAGTATTCTTGTTTCTCCAGCCTTTTCGAGGTCCATGTTTAACTGCTTCAATGCCCAGTATGCTCTATGTTCAAACTCCACTAGTAGGTGACATGCTTTTCCAAAGACTAGTCGATATGGGGACATTCCAATAGGTGTCTTGTA
>NC_036251.1:30865366-30869985 GCF_002742605.1 Olea europaea var. sylvestris
AACATTTGATCAATGAATGGCAATGGAAAATGATCTTTTCTGGTTGCATTATTTAGCTTTCTGTAATCTATACATACTCTCCACCCTGTTACTAATCGTGTTGGTATCAGCTCGTTATTGTCGTTCTTCTCCACTGTGATTCCACCTTTTTTTGGCACAACATGCACTGGACTCACCCATGAACTATCAGAGATTGGATAGATAATACCTGCATCCAACAATTTCAGCACTTCTTTTCGCACTACTTCTTTCAAGGTTGGATTTAATCTACGTTGTCCTTCCACTGATGGCTTTGACCCGTCCTCCATTAAAATCTTGTGCATACAAAGAGTTGGACTTATTCCTCTGATGTCAGCTATTGTCCATCCAATTGCCGTTTTGTGCTGCTTGAGTACCTCCAACAATTTATTCTCCTCTTCCATTGTCATGTCATTTGCAATGATTACTGGAAGTGTTGTAGATTCTCCCAAATATGCATAACGGAGATGTGAAGGTAAGGGCTTTAGTTCAAGAGTGGGTGCCTTTTCTACTGAAGGTACTGGGGGTGAAGGATTGTCACCAAGAGATTCATACTGCCAATGTCTTCTTGCTATTGGTTGCTTCGCTAAATTGACAATACATTCAGTTTTTTCTGCACTTGCTGCTCCAGATTGTGTAATTTCTGCTTCACAAAGAACTGTTTGATGCTCTGTCTCAAATGTATCTGCCACCAACTTTTCAAGAACGTCTACTTGGCAGTAGGTGTCTGAAGTCAGTGGATGTTTCATCGCCTTAAACATGTTGAATATGACTTGCTCATTGTCCACCCGAAGAATCATCTTTCCATCATAAACATCAATCAGCGCTCTTCCGGTAGCCAAGAAGGGTCTTCCTAAGATTAGAGGGATGTTTGAATCTTCATCCATGTCCAAAATGATAAAATCAGTCGGAAAAATAAATTTATCAACTTTGACTAGCACATCTTCAATAATCCCCTTCAGTCGTTTGATTGATCTGTCGGCCAATTGCAAAGAGATGGTTGTAGGTTTTGCTTCTCCTAATCCAAGAGACTTGTGAACAGAGAGGGGCATCAAATTAACACTGGCACCTAAATCACATAACGAATGCTCAAAATAGTTAGAACCAATTGTGCAAGGTATCGTAAAACTCCCTGGGTCATTTAGTTTAGGAGGTAGCTTTTTCAATATAATTGCACTGCACTCCTCGTTTAGACAGACAGTCTCATGTTCTTCCAGCTTCCTTTTGTTAGACAGAATCTCCTTCAAGAATTTTGCATAACTGGGCATTTGGGCTATTGCATCTGCGAACGGAATATTGATGTGCAGTTTCTTGAAAATCTCCACAAACTTTGCAAACTGTTTGTCCAACTTCTTTCTTTGTAACCTTTGAGGGAAGGGAATTGGTGGCACATAAGCTTTCACGGGGGTGGGTGCTCTCACTGTGGATGTTTCTTTCCTTTTATCCTCCTCGTTAGTTGGTTGTTCAGACTCTGCTTTTGTCTCAGCCTCTTCATCCATTATTTCTTTGTCTTTTCTATCTGGTCTCTTCACATGTATCTCTGAAAGTTGCACTCCACTTCTAGTTGTAATAGCTTGCACTTGTTCTTTTGGATTGACCATTGTGTTGCCTGGCAACGTCCCTTGTGGGCGTTCTGCAAGCTGTTGAGCTATCTGACCAATTTGAGTTTTCAGCTTCTTAATAAATGCTTGCTGATTCTGAAAGTTAGTGTCAATCTGTTGGAATACCTTATCTGTCTTCTGCATGTACTGGTTGAACATCTCCCCCAAATTTGGTCTTTTCTCTGGCTCGTTATTGTTTGAACTGCTCCCTTGCTGATTATCCGACCATCTGAAGTTTAGGTGTTGTCTCCATCCTGGGTTAAATGTCTGTGAAAAGGGACTAAAATTTTGAGAGCCATTTTGAATGAAGTTGATTTGTTCCTCTGGAAAGCCTAAAGATGTGCAATTTTCTGTTAGATGATTAGCTTCGCAGTTCTCACATGATGGACCGGCTATCACTTCATGTGCTCCTTTTGTTTGTGACTTCACCAATAACTCCACTTGTTTTGTCAATGCTGCTATTTGGGCGTTGGTCGACGCTGAGCTGTCTACTTCATATATTCCCGCTGTTTTTGGAGGCACCACTCTTTCTGATGAAAACATGGAATGAGTAGTAGCAATCAACTCAAAGAGATCCCTACATTGTCATACAAGATGCTTCCATTTCGTACATGGTGTTGCTGATGATTAAACAAAAATTAACATGTGCTGCTGCTGATAGGCTAATTATCATATACACATGTGACTTCTAGGGTGCCTCCATTGTGAGTTAATCTTTCTCAGACTCCAGTAAGCAAAAACAACTTTCAAACTAGAAGCATACCACTACAACTCCTCGGTTCTTTGAGATTTCCTTCGTCAAAATAGTTTGCATCACTATGGTCATCTACAATCACATTTTTCCAAACTGATCATGTGCATGTATGATCGACGCAACCTCTCCCAATTTACTTGGGCCCACCTTTCGTCCCCTTCTCTTGGCCTGCATAATCAACAGATAATAACTACATATATGTATTGTAAAAAAATAATAATTATGCTATTTGTACATCGTAATACCTTCGCTTTACTAGATGTTGCTTCCAAAGGGCTTTTGTTTCAAAGTTTCTTCGGCGCCTTTTCTCTTTGAGCATTTTGGATCTTGTATACCTAAATTTGCATTATGTTGTGATGCGTCACTATGCGATTTTATTGTAAATGCATTTTGGGACACGTCATTACTTCCACAACTCAAGCTCATCATCTTAAATGATTATTTTTTGCATTCTATCCACTCTAGTACATCACGAGTTTGATCATCGTTCCATATAGCCATTTCCGCAAGTGAAGCAAATGATTGACATTTGTCATATCTCAACTGGGCAGGGGTGCTACTCAAACCATCATAATTCACTGCGACCTTGGTGTGGACTCTATTAACATTTCTTCTCCATCTCCATGATATATTGTTGTCTGGCAATGCAGTGATGTTATTACGGAAAAGTACAGCGATTGCATGCCTACAAATTATACCTTGAAACTCAAACAAGTGGCAGTTGCAAACAATATCACATCTTTGTCTTTCAAATGTTACAAAACACTTATTTTTCTTACTTCGATTGTCAAGTATAACATCCTCCAATACCTCATAGGTTGTCCCCGAAAAGCCCTCCGACGAATATGAGGTCGCAATAACCATTTCCAATGAATTCATCTTGAACTTCTCGAAATTTTGAAATGGTATAAACTCTTTGAAACTGCTTCTCCAACTCGTACTTCGTTGCACATGTTATCATTTGCGAGTATGATTTAAATTATGCTTGAAACTCGTTCTCCACCTTTTTTCTTAATGCTCTTTCGTATTGTTTGACGAATTGTATCAGCGATGTCTTTGAGTGAACATAACCATTGAAAAACGCATTCATACTCTCACTACGCTGAGTTGTTGACATTCTCGCGCAAAAGCTGCTTTTCAAAAAGTAAAATAACGTAGTTTGACCCAAATAACACCCAGAGGGGGGTGAATAGGTATTTATGCAAAATTTTACAAATTAATTAATAAATGCAACAAGTCACAATTATTAATGTATCCAAGTCAATTCACATGCTTTACTATCTTATGTTGAATTACCGAAAATAAGTAAATTGCAGAAATATAAAGAATACAGTTGTTTGATGACGGAGAAACCCCAATGTGGGTAAAACTCCGGGACCAAGCCAATAGTTTCCACTATATCAATCCAGCAAGTACAAGTTTTGCCAAACTCCGTGCCCAGTCAGACCAGTAGTTCCAATCTCACGATCTACTATCGTAGATACTACTAGTCTCCTGCTAGCTTCCCGATATACCTTCTGCAACCCAATCTGCTGTCCAATACAACCTCCTAGTCTTTAGCTAATTGTATTACCAAGTGAAATTCCAAAAACCTCCTGTTCTTGTCCAGTTCCTGTGCTTGTCGTCCATCTCTCTCAATCCCCAATGAGAGAGTCCGTTTCTCAAAAGATTAAGGAACCATCGGTGTTTTGTCTTTAGAAACCTTGATGTTTTTCCCAAACGTGTATATATATAAAATCAGCACCACTACCTTTCTAATTCTAGAATTCTTGTCCCCAAATTCTTCCAACCTTGCTGCCAACAAATTGTATAATTAAAGTAGCCCCAACTCTTGACTTTTCAAAGTAGCTCCAAATGGCTGCTATTGGTTTTATATATTCCCAGAAACCTACCTCAATTTCAGTCTCCCAACAACACGTGTATTTATTCAATTCAGCCCAAAATCTGCTTCAATTTTCAGTGAATATATATACCAAATTCAACTCCCAGCAACCTTTAATTCCAGCACTTTTCTGCCTCTATTTCTGTGCATATATTCATACAAATGCTGCCCAAAATGAGTATATATAATAATATAATTCAGCCACCCAAATTTGCCAAAGCTGCTGTGTTTTGTGAATATGTAAACTATTCAATTTGGCCACCAAATCTTCTTTGTCTCTACATGCATGTGACTGTCGGCAATTAACTTCAGCGGCCTGACTTTTAGTTTCCTCCAACAGCCTTACTTTGCATCGTTTTCTGTT
>NC_036251.1:30872486-30874639 GCF_002742605.1 Olea europaea var. sylvestris
ACCTATAGGATCATGACCTAACTTAGCATTCGTGCTCATAGGTGTCCTGGTGTGTTTTTTACTATCCAGTCCAAATTGCTTAATTAGGTCTTTGGCATACTTTGACTAAGAGATAAACAACCCATAGTCAGTTTGCTTTACTTGAAGGCCAAGGAAGTAACTTAGCTCTCCAACCATGCTCATTTCAAATTCTCGTTTCATACATTCGGCAAATTCATGAGCAAGGAAGTCAATGGGAGAGCCAAACATAATATCATCAACATAGATCTGTGCTATAGTTATGGTTTCTTCAATATGTCTAATGAATAGAGTTTTGTCTGCACCACCTCGTGAAAAACCATTTTAAACTAGATGTGCAGTGAGTCTGTCATACCAAGCTCTAGTAGCTTGTTTCAGATCATACAAGACTTTATTCAATTTGTAGACATAATGGGAAGCTTAGGATCGATGAATCCTTTGGGTTGTTCAACATATGGCTCTTCTTGAAGTATTCCATTCAAGAAGGCACTCTTAACGTCCATTTGATACAGTTTGAACCCTAAATTACAAGCAACCGCAAGAAGGATACGAATGGACTCAAGACGTGCAACATGGGCAAATGTCTCATCAAAATCTACCCCTTCAACCTAAGTGTACCCCTGAGCAACTAGCCTAGCCTTATTTCTTGTTATGGTACCCTGGTCATCGATCTTGTTCTTGAAAATCCACTTAGTACCTATCAGATTGCAATCATCAGGCCTAGGCACTAGAGACCAAACATTGTTTCGAACAAATTAATTAAGCTCCTCATGCATTGCATTTACCCAACATTTATCTTTAAGAGCTTCCTCAACTTTCTTAGGCTCAATCTGGGATACATAACTTGTATAGGTTAGGTTATTCAGAACTCTCTTTCTTAACCTCATACCTTCATCTAGATCCCCAATGATGTTGACCTTAGGATGGTTAGATTTGACCCTGGATGATGGTTCTCTAGGAAGCTTAGTTTGTTCACTAGGTGAAGGATCCTTAACAGAAATGTCTATGCCTTTGGGAGATCGCGGAGATTTTGGAATTGATTGTTCTTTATCTTCGATAGTGGGTCCTTGATCATCTCTTAGATCATCTAAATCTACCCCATTTCCAATGCTCTCTCCCTTAGAGAAAGCATCATCAACAACATTATTTATAGACTCCATGACATTCTGAGTACGTAAGTTGTATACTCGATAGGCTCTACTATTCCTAGAGTACCCTAGAAAAAACCCTTCATCACTTTTGGAATCAAACTTGCCTAAGTTTTCTCTGTTCCTCAGAATGTAGCACTTTCTGCCAAACACACGAAAGTATTTAACAGTAGGCTTCTTGCCCTTCCAAATCTCATAAGGAGTCTTATCAGTTTTCGGTCTTAGGTATACTCTATTCACTATGTGGCAAGCAGTGTTAATTGCTTCACCCCAGAAATGCATTGCTAGATCCTTGCCATGAAGCATGGCTCTAGCCATTTCCTATAGCACTCTATTTTTCCTCTCAACAACCCTATTTTGCTGTGGAGTGATTGGTGAGGAGAACTCATGCTGAATCCCTTCCTCCAAACAGAAGTTTTCAAGATTAGAGTTTTCAAACTCTTTTCCATGATCACTTCAAACCCTAGAGATGGAAATATTTTGTTCATTCTGAGTCTTTTACACAAGGATTTAACCATATCACAAGTTTCAGATTTTTCTCTTAGTAGCTCAATCCAGGTGTATCTAGAGAAATCGTCTACCACAACAAGAATATAACATTTACCTCCTAGGCTCTCAATCCTAGAAGGTCCCATTAAATCCATATGGAGAAGTTCTAAGGGTTTGTTTGTCAAGATTTTAGATGTTTGTTTATGATTTATCCTAAGTTGTTTTCCTTGTTAACACGGCTTGCACACAACACTTTCATTTTGTTCAATTTTAGGTAAACTATCAACAATTTTCTTTTTGACTAATTTTGACATGCTTTTATAGTTAATATAGCCGATTCTTTGATGCCAAAGTTCGTACATATCAATTTTAGCACTACTGCACACATAGTTAGAGTTTGGGATAACTCCATAATAGTTATCAGACGTTCTAACACCTTCAAGGACAACACCACCTGAAGAGTCATAAATAGTACATCTCTTTTGAACAAAACTCACT
>NC_036251.1:30882025-30883474 GCF_002742605.1 Olea europaea var. sylvestris
GCTAGATACCAACTAAATGTCGTACCCACCATCAAGACAACCTTAACTTACTTTACTGTGACATATTTTTATAAAAATTTTGACATAGTTTCCTCTGAAATATGGACTAGACCAACCTGAAAATCAACAAAAATCTCATAAAAACATTTGAACCAAAAATCTCAAATACCACCCAATAAACATAAAACATGTACAATTACTTCTTCAAAGCACAATAAGGACTCCAATACAGAAACGGGAGCCCAAAAACAAATATGTCAAAAATATACACAATGAGTCAACTACAGGAATTACAATAGGAAAGCTAAAGCATTGTCCATAAGGCAAAGATTCCTATCACAATGTACACAATCAATTTAACCCAAACTTGATGACATGACATCCCGAAGCAAGCTTCTTACATAAATGAGGTCCAAGAAGGCACATGCATAAGAGAACTCAACTTCAAATTCTTCTCTTAACTCAGCTCGACTCCATATAACTGCAATAAGGAAAGAATATAGAGGTTAGGTACATTAATTAATAAAATGATAGGAAACTCAAATACACACAACATTAACAATGTGTCAATCATGTTCAGAATAAGCTTATCACACAACATTAAAAGTCTTTGCTCGGTTGAATAAGCAAAAATTCAAGAAATACCTTTGTCAAATGAGTCTAAGACTACTCTTTGGCCAAGCAACAGTACTTCTCATGGCTTCACTAAGAACTCGAAATTCATCAGCAAGTCTATATAAGGTCAAATGACCCATATACACTTCCTCAACCCAAACCTTCCAACAATCTCGTCCAAGTAGCATGTGGTGTACCTTTGCGTTTGGGTCGGTTGATGCAATCTTCCCTTCTGCTATGATTTCTTCCTCATCATATCGGTACCAATGCAATAATTGACACCTTGAATTTTCCAAATGTGTAGTCCCTCCCTGGATACCACTTCTTTGTTGGGACTACAAATTCACAATAAAATGAAAATATTCTTTTTAAAATTAGTATGCCATATAGTCTGAATTTATATTGAACAAACAATAAATAATATAAGATACATAACCTGAGGAGTAAAAGCACGAGAACTCATGTCATCTAAAAGCACGAGAACTCATGTCATCTACCTTCTTATTTTGACTCTGTAAAATAAAAAAAAAATAAAAAAGTTATTCTTTGTAGTTATATAAAGCTATGTTATCATATTATATAAAATGATAAAGTACATAACCTGAGATAACTTGAGGAGTGCTTCAACTTTCTCTTCTAGTGCTCCAACCCTTTCTGATTGCGTTTGTAGTTGGCTTTCAAGTTCTCTCACTCAAAAATTACTTTGAATTTGTCCATCGACCTTTGATGGTGTAACTCCAAATCCAAGTCTCCTTACTCTTCCACGACGTTTAGGACCTAGAACTCGAGCGACAACATCATCTCGAATTGAATCTTCTGCTGGTGTACCGAAAA
>NC_036251.1:30892645-30894429 GCF_002742605.1 Olea europaea var. sylvestris
CTGATCCACGAGTCAGCTCGCGACAAAAAAAAATAATAATAATAATAAAGTAAAAAAATTGTCCAGTTCGATCCATGGCTCATCTCAAAACAAGCCAATGCATGGGCCGAGTTGAGCCTGGGAGCAATTCGGCCCATTTGCCACCCCAAATTTCATCACACATCCATTTCCAAAAAAGGAAAAATATATATGATCACACAACGACAATATTAAACATTTCAAAATTGGATATTATATGTAATTCAATAGCACATCCACTTTATACACACAAATATCTTATTCAAAGTGGTTTTCTCTTCATCTCTTATTTCAAATTATCAAACAGTACTCAGAATTGGTTGAGTTCAATCGCACAAAAATGATAGTATCCTAAGTCCACTTATGGACATGGGCAAATCCATATTAGTTACTCGATTCAAAATTGACTGAATTATCTACATGGAATTAATAATATCCTACGAATGCTTATGAACACAGGAAATAATTAAACATTATTTGTAATTTATCAAGGACCGTATGCAATAAATTAATTCAAATGCAAATATTTTTTTCTCAATAGTCAAATTTGGAAGGAATAAAAATAAGGCTAGCCATGTGTCCCAGACTTCTCAAACATCGTTTTCCGGTATTGGCAAGCAAGGAAAAAATCAATTATAAAAAACAAATACCACTCTATCGAAAACTTAACTCTTATAATCATCAAATTCATATTTACATCTGCCATTGCTAATATATCAAAGAACTAAAGTTCTAGGCCCAATTCTCTGAAATGAGCATGAAACATCAGAAAAGGGTACAAAAAAGCTAAAATAGCTTATTCTTCCTTCACCTTTACAAGTTATTGCAGATAATACCTTCAAATGTCATCAGAAAATTCGGCCTTAAAACTTCCGGAAGGACTTTTTCAGGACATAATCATCTATTCTTTATAGCATCTATCCCTGCATACAGCATAATCATCTCGATAAGCAACAAATCAAACTAAAACAAAAATTAAGTAACCAAACCCGATTTGCATTATTCAAGACTGACCTTCAGATATGTTTCAGATACCTTGTATGAATCAGGAGTTATTGAGGTCAACCACAATCCAGGAAACAGAGACTGCATGTAAAATTAGATAAGTGAATTGAACAATTCAATGAAAAGAAAAGGAAAAATTTGAAACTCAGAAAAATATGATCAAATCAGAATTAGATCAAATGAAAGATTAGATCTTCTCTTACATCGAGATGTTTCTGGATGTTTTTCGCTCTCTTCTTAGGCCTCCTCGTAGGCTTTGAACCGGTCAAATTGAAAACATCTTCCTCGATCTCCTCTTTTGACAGTGCAATCAAAATGTTCAGCTTCCTCTTCTCCTTCTTTTGAAGACCATCACCATTTGCCTCATTCTCCACCAATCTATTACTTGAATTCCTCTGCGGTGAATGAACTTTCTTATCTTGCACTGACGACCCATTAATCTTTCCAGCCGCTCCATTAAGAGACTTGCAGATTGGTTTTCGGGGTCTCAAATTCCATGTCTTGGGTTCTTCTTCATTATTATTAATTTTACCTTCCTCATCGTTATCATCACCATTCTCATCGAGATTATTGCCGATCTTTTGTGAGCTTTCTTGCTGATTTTCCTCCGATTCATTCTCGCGAGGAATTTTTAGCAAGATTCTCGATCTCTTTGCACTCACATCAGCTTGTGTTGCCTTATGTTTCTTCTCTGATTTCTCAGTAGCTCCATCCAGATTCGACTTGTAAAGCCCGTTTTTATTAGTCTCCGACACCGAATC
>NC_036251.1:30894529-30899249 GCF_002742605.1 Olea europaea var. sylvestris
TAAAATATAAAGAAGTAGAAGAAATGAATTTAAAAAAATTACCTTTCTTCCTATAGGAGGGACCTTTTTTATGTAGGACATAAAGGGTATATTGAAAAAAGAGTACTAGTAGAAATAAATCATTTTGGTTCCAGATCGGTCCCATAACATCATTTTGGAAGGAGAATGATGAGGGGAACAAAACGCACGGCTACATCATGACGTTCGTTGAATTTCGATCGTTCGAGTTCGTTTAGGCCACGAAAATTAATTTTTAAAGTTTGTGCGATTTTTGTCAATTCGTTTATTTTCCTTTATTATTATTATTATTTTTTTTTTACAATTCTAGTTTGATTAAACTTCTTTTTCATTACTTTTAATTGCTCTAAACTACGTTTCCATGTAAATCCTTATAAATAAGGGCTTAGCTCTTTTTTTTTTTTTTTTTTTTTTTTTTAAAAATTTGGGGGTTTTTTTTTTTTTTTTTTTTTTTTTATAAATAAATTCGTGAGTTTATTTTCTTTATTATTTGGTGGATTTCAAATTACTTGTTCTTAAAGTTTTCGCTAGAATTCCTTTCTTTCGCTGCGTCATTTTTGAACTTTTTTTATTCACCTGTTTTTTCCAGGAAGGAAGAAATAAGACATAGCCTAAGACAAAATTTCATAATTAGTTTGCCTAGACTACACATAAATAAAATTAAATTGTAAAGTATATTTACAATGCAAAGATAAAGTTTCAGAATTAGTAAATATATGCAGAGATATTGTAAAATTATTTTGAGCAAAATAAACGACAGATTAGAAATATTTTAAATAATTTGGGAATAGAAACTTTGATATGCTTTGCGTATATCATACAAATCAGGGGCGGACCCAGACCATTTGAACTGTGGGGTCAAAATTTTTTTTTTTCGAACAACGTATCAAGAAAAAAAAGGAAAAATCGGTTGTTTGCTGTTCATGTTCAATATGTGCACTTTGGGAAGAAATCGTTGGATTATATGATACATTTATGGACTAAATAATGGATATGGACCATGTGATATGGATATAGATTTAGAATTTGGACTTTTTGGGACAGAAAATTAAGTTTTCAGCACAAAAAAACACAGAAAATTAAGTTTTCAGCACAAAAAAAAAAAAAAAAAATTCCAGAAAACTGTGGGGTCATTTGACCCCACATGACCCCATGTGGGTCCGCCCCTGATACAAATAGGTAAAATGACAAAAGACAGATATAATATGTATGTTGTAAAATCTGAATGTTTGTGAATAGAGTTAAAATTACATGTGTGGACAATTTGACCAATAGCCTTTTTCATTTCAACTTTAGTTCAAGAGGATAGATCGGAAATTTCTTCCAATTATTGTATACTGTCGACAAGGTAAATAATCAACCGTTATATATAAAGAATTAAAATAGATTTTGAATAAATTTTATAAGGTAAAGAGTAGCTTCATCGGGCATAACTCTATTTCTATTCGAACTATTATATCCCCAGCCAAATTTATTGAAAATAAGTTGTGTATGTTGTCCTCATGATTTATGTTAATCTTTTCTTTTCCGGTAGTTATATATGAAGTTTTACTATATTACCTTTGTAGCAAGCTATGTCTTCGCAAAATCTAGTGGATAGGTGATCGAAGCAGTAGTTATTCTTGACACACGACCACCCATAAAGTTCAGAAGAATATTAGCACTTGCATTTCCCTCACGATCATCTAGTGCAGAGATAAATTTCAAAACCTGCAAAGATTATGATATCAATACAATAGTATAGTAAATACACTTTACCTAGAACAAAATTGTAATTTGCATTTCTTAAAAACTCACTTTTGTAGTATTCGTACGCATAGAATTAAAACCATCTCAAGTGAGCAAAACATTCCCGTGTGGCCATGTTTTTCATTTCTTCAAGTTTTTGTTGATAATTTTCCAACTGTATTAACATCAAGGATCATATTTCAACCCATTTAACCCCTGTTTGGAGCACATTATTATTTCATTTGTAGAAATATTTGGACCATTTGCACTGGCAAAGGCACAATGGTCGGTCCTTCATCCTGACACAATGTGACAAGAGGTTAACAGCTTTTATTCTTTTCTTTTGCCTTTTTCCATTTTGCCCTTTTTACCTCCGACCTACCAACAACCTAATCAATCTCTAAATTCACCTTCTAACTATGCAAACGGAGGGCAGAAGTGGAAAATGGAAGGAAAATCTTTAATGTTACAGAGTGGAAGTCTGCACATTGGGTCCCAAATGACTGCATCATGGTACTGTGCAACGGTCTGAATTTTTCTAAAATGACGAAGAAATGTACACCAAACAGGAGCTTAATAATATAATAGATCAATACATTAAACAACATGAAGTAAAANAATTAAAATCAAATATTATATGGACAATAAATTGCAACTGGGAATAACTTTGTAAACATCGATCTTGCAAAAAACAAATAAGACAAAAAGAAATTTAACATTTTATGCGAGGAAATACCTCTTGTTATATTTAAAGTTCTCATATGCTAAATATTCATAGTAATAGATGTTGGAAAAAATGAGTAAATTGCTCAATTTTGGCAAAATTTTCGGTGGGACCCGTTGGTCCAATTTGGAAGATCGAAGTTGATCATTGTTCTCCTACGTGAGAGCATCGAAACCATATATTTATTTGCCAAAATTGATGAATGGATGAATAAGAAATTTGAGCTCAAAGATGACCATTGGAAGATGGTTATGTGGGAAAAATTAAAGTTAGTTCCACATAGGAAAAATATGAAAGTAAGAACCACTTTAAATATGGTTGAACATTGGAAGGGTGTAATCATGTGTAGTATAGAGACTCTCTCCACGTGCGCGCGCAGGGGGTGCAAATCTCTGACAGAAATTACCTTCGGACCTTGAACTTGTGTGCTTACATGAATGTGCTTACACGAATGTAGGACCGAACGAAGCAAAAATTGCCCCTCCGAAGATCCCACGTTTTGCAATTTTAATTTTTTTTTGCTTTCTCCACTGACTTTTGAGTTCCTGAAACTTCCAAAACTCCAAAAAATTGAAGTGACTCCAATGTTAATTGCCATAGAGTTAATGGCAAATTTATACTATATTAAATCTCAAGTTTTTCAACAATAAAACATATGAAAAATTTTACAAGGAAAGCACACGAAATTCTCTCTGCACGAAAATTTCCAGATTCTGTCGCCGTCTTCTTTCTGTCCAGTGAAGTCGTGGTGGTGGTGATACTGTTCGGACGCTAAATCGGTTCGTCGGAGTAGTTTCTGTAGTACTCAGATTCTGCTGATTTTGCCGTTGTATCGTGAGAAACAAACGCTCGGACTAGACCTCAAGTACTTACGGTGAGGGGGCGAATCTGTTTTAAGAAAACTGTGTTCGCACAGACCTCGGGTTGAAAATTTATTTGCTATTTATTTAATTTGCATTTTATTCTTGCAAATTTATTTATTTAGCGATTTACACGTCTCATATATTGTTTGTTAAATTTACGTTAGAAATAGATTTCTAAAGAAAAATAAAATAAAATACACATTTTTTTCTTTCATTATATATGTGAAAAATAGATTTCACATATACGGTATTTCTATTTGTAAAGTGAAAAAAGTTGTGTTATTTTAGTTAGTGTATGAATAAAAACATTTTATGCAAATATAGGGAGTTTCGCTGCCATATACGGTGAGCTTTCTGCAAATACGATGAGCAGTATATACGGTAAGTTGGAAATACGGTAAGGTGCAAATACGGAAGGTTGCCTGCAAATACGGTAAGCTATCTACATATATGGTAATCGCTGTATACGGTATATGCATATACAGTATGCTTAAAATTGGTGCTTAAACTACACATACGGCATGTGACAATTCGATTTCACTAACACCACTATATTCCAACAAACTTGAAACAGATTCCTAAAGGAAAAATTGGTTTCTTATATTGTTAATTTTAGAAACTAATTTTTTTGTTTGATTTTCAGAAATGGCAAATGAATCGACCAACATGGATGTGACCCAAACTATTGTGCCTATTGAAAATCAGGTTATCGGCTCAACTATGGCTCAAGGGCCAAGCTCTGTTGTGGCTCACACTATGGCTAGATTGCCAAGTTATGTTGTGAGTCAAACTGTGACTCCAACAACTGACCATACCATTAATGTTCCAGTTAATCATGGAGAAATTCAATGGCGTGAATTTCAAAAGGTGGCAACAGAAAATGCTATTTTATCTAACCACTTTGAATCTTGCGAGATTCTTAACTGAGATTGCTCCAAAATTCAATGAGGGTGAGGGAGATATTCAAGTCATTAGTGCACTTGATGCTTGGGCCCATTCAAATTTTCTGTGCCGAAACTATATTATGAATAGCTTAGCAGACACGCTATACAATGTGTATAATACTATGAAAACTGCTAAGGAACTGTGGGAGTCTTTGGACCGAAAATATAAAACTGAGGATGTCGGAGCTAAAAAGTTCATTGTCGGCAGATTCTTAGATTACAAAATGATGGACTCCAAAACAGTTATCAGTCAAATGCAAGAACTCCAAGTGATTCTTCACGAAATTCATGCCGAAGGAATGATTTTGAGTGAAACTTTTCAAGTGGCTACAATTATTGAAAAATTGCCCCCCCGTATGGAAAGATTTCAAGAATTATTTGAAGCACAAGCGAAAGGAAATGAACGTCGAAAAATTAATTGTTAGACTTCGAATTGAAGAAGA
>NC_036251.1:30899762-30912440 GCF_002742605.1 Olea europaea var. sylvestris
TGCTATATGTGCCGAAAATTCGCAAGAACCTAGTGTCCGGGTCGTTTTTTAATAAGCATGGCTTTCACATTGTTTTTTTGGTCAGACAAAGTTATTTTGTCAAAAAGTGGAATGTTTGTCTGAAAATGTTATGTTTTCGATGGTATGTTTAAACTCAATGTAATGGTTGTTAAACCAAAAATGAATGAAGCAAACTCTTCTGCTTATTTGCTTGAGTCTTCCAATTTGTAGCATGGTAGAATAGGATATGTTAACTATGATACTTTACGAAAACTAATTAACTTGAATTGCATACCCGAGTTCCACATTGATTCAAAATATAAGTGTGAAACTTGTGTTGAGACAAAATTGACAAGGTCATCGTTTAAATCAATTGAACGGAACACAAAACTACTTAATTTAATTCACAGTGACGTATGTGACTTAAAACTTGTACAGACAAGAGGTGGCAACAAGTATTTCATTACTTTTGCCGACAATAGCACCAAATACTGTTATGTATATTTGATAAAAAGTAAAGATGAAGCTATAGAGAAATTTGTTCTCTATAAGAATGAAGTTGAAATTCAACTTAATAAGAAAATTAAGGTGTTAAGAAGCGATCGAGGTGGTGAGTATGAAGCATCGTTTGCTAAATTCTGTGTAGAACACGGAATCATACATGAAACCACCTTACGTTATTCACCGCAACAAAATGGTGTTGCTGAATGGAAAAATCGTACTTTAAAGAAAATGATGAATGCAATGCTAGTAAGTTCTTGGTTATCTCAGAACATGTGGGGGAAAGTTGTGTTATCAACAAATTACCTTTTAAATAAGGTGCCCCGAAAGAAACTGGAAAAAACCCCTTATGAGTTATGGAAAGGAAGAAAGTCTTCCTATAAATAGTTACGAGTTGCTAAAGTGGCCACTCCAACACCGAAGAAGGTAAGGATAGAGCCAAAAACGGTAGATTGCATCTTCATTGGCTATGCACACAATAGTAGTGCTTATCGGTTTCTTGTGTATGATTCTAAAATCTCAGACATACACAAAAACACGATATTGAAATCAAGAAAACTTCATTCTTTGAACATGTATTTTCGTACAAGTCCAAAGAGGAAGCAAACTCCTCCAAACGAATATATGAGTATGATTGAAAATAGTCATAACGAAGAACTAGAAGAGGAGACCGAGGTTAGACGTAGCAAACGAGAAAGGACAGAAAAATCGTATGGTCCTGATTTTCTAATCTATATGCTAGAAAGTGAACCTCAAAGTTATCAAGAGGCTGTGAATTCCTCGGAAGGACCTCAATGGAAAAAGGCTATTAAAAGTGAGATAGATTTCATACTGTAAAATCATATATGGAAGTTAGTGGATCTTCCTCCAGGAAGCAAACCACTAGGCTATAAATGAATTTTCAAAAGGAAAATGAGAAGAGATGGAACTATTGAAAAGTACAAGGCCATACTAGTAATAAAAGGTTACAAACAAAGGGAAGACCTTAATTACTTTGATACGTATTCTCCAGTGACGAGAATAATATCCATTAGGTTGATACTTGCGATTGCCGCTTTGCGAAATTTTGAAGTACAAATGGATGTTAAAACTGCCTTTCTAAATGGAGATTTAGAAAAAGAAATCTATATGGAACAACTCGAGGGGTTTTCGTCACTAGGGCAGGAAAAGAAAGCTCGTAAATTGGTAAAGTCACATATGGCTTGAAACAAGCACCCAAACAATGGCATGAAAAATTTGATAATGTCATGATAGAGAATGGATTTAAAATCAATGAGTGTTGCAAATGTGTTTACGTCAAAGACACTAAAGATGATTATGCCATTTGTGTCTTTACGTTGACGACATGCTTATTGTTGGTAGTGACAATAATATGATTGAATCCATTAAAAATATGTTGAATTCGAGATTGACATGAAGATATGGGTTTAGCTGATGTTATACTTGAAGTCAAAATCTCAAGAACATCAGATGGGCTTGTTCTAAATTAGTCACATTATGTGAACAAAATTTTGGAAAAGTTCAATAAGAATGATACTGGCTTGGCTAGAGCACCGATAGATACAAGTCAACATCTATCTAAAAACAAAGGTGAAAGTGTCTCTCAAGTAAAATACTTGAAAGTTATTGGAAATCTAATGTACTTGATGAGTTGTACAAGACCAGACATAGCCTACACAGTCAGTAAACTGAGCAGATACAGGAGTAATCCAGGAACTGATCACTGGAAAAGAATAGTAAGAGTACTAAGATACTTAAAATATACTTGTGACTATAGACTACATTATACCAGATATCCAGTGGTTATTGAAGGATATAGTGATGTTAATTGGATATCTGATATAAAAGACTCAAAGTCCACCAGTGGTTTTGTATTCACATTGGGAGGAGCTGCCATATCGTGGAAATCCTCTAAGCAAACAGTTATAGCCAGATCTACGATGGAATCTGAGTTTATAGCTCTAGATAAATGTGGTGAAGAGGCCGAATGGTTGCGCAACTTCTTAGAGGATATTCCAAGATGGTCAAAACCTATACCAACAATTTGATATATTGTGACAGTCAATCAGCAATAGGAACGACACAGAGTAACATGTACAATGGTAAGTCTAGACATATACGTCATAGACACAATACCATAAGATAACTACTCTCAACTGGAGTTATCACTATTGACTATGTAAGGTCAAAAGATAACATTGCGGATCTGCAAACCAAAGGGTTAAACAGAGAGTTAGTTGGAAAATCATCGAAAGGAATGAGACTTAAGCCCTTGAATGAATAAGCCATTACAAAGGAAACCCAACCTAGTTGACTGGAGATCCCAAGATCTAGGTTCAAAGGGACAACCTAATTGTAAAGACTTAATAAAATCACTATGAGGTTGTCTCCTCCTGTCCATTCCTGTGATGTAACAGTGATGCCCGTGAGGATGAAGGATAAGCAATAGCCTTTTAATGATTCTTATGCACCGAAGTTCGAGTCAAGTAATGCGGGTTACTTGTAATAAGAAATCACCTATGTGAGAGAGAAGTGGGGCCGCTTCTAAGAGAATTGTGTGGGGCTCAATTCTTAAGAATTCTCACAAAACTAGGCATATCTTTATAGCCAAAACGAACATAATAATGAGAAATGAATTGTGTCAGGAAGAATCCTGTGTGAAGTATATCATCGTTTACATAAACGACAGATTAGTTCAAGGACAACACGTCTACTGGTCAGCTAGTAAAGTAAATATGCTTTCACAAGGGAAGGTTCAAAGGGTAATACCCACCTATCATATGCAGGCTTCAACCGTTGAACTTTATCACCTAGTCGTGTGTCTGACAGTCACCAAGTCTCGTGTCTCACGATCTCATGTCTCTCCCAGTTTTCATTCATGTGGGGGATTGTTGGAAAAACTGAGTAAATTGCTCACTTTTGGCAAATTTTTTTGTGGGACTCGTTGGTCCAATTTGGAAGATCGAAGTTTATCCTTGTTCTCCTCCGTGAGAGCATCGAACTCATATATTTATTTGTCAAAATTGATGAATGGATGAATGAGAAATTGGAGCCCAAAGATGACTATTGGAAGATGGTTATGTGGGAAAAATTGAAGTTAGTCCACATATGAAAAATATGAAAGCAAGAACCACTTTAAACATGGTTGCACATTGGAATGGTGTAATCATGTATAGCATAGAGGCTCTCTCTACGTGCGCGCGTAGGGGGGTGCAAATCTCAGACCAAAATTGCCTTGAGACCTTGAACTTGTGTGCTTACACGAATATCGAATGTCGGACCGAACAAAGCAAAAATTGGCCTCTCTGAAGAACCCACGTTTTGCAATTTTTTTTTTGCTTTCTCCACTGCCTTTTGAATTTCTGAAACTTCCAAAACTCCCAAAAATTGAAGTGACTCCAATGTTAATTGTCATAGAGTTAATGGCAGATTTATACTATATTAAATCTCAAGTTTTCTAACTATAAAACGTATGAAAAATCTCATCAGGAAAATACACGAAATTCTCTCTGCACGAAAATTCTCAGATTCTGTCGTCGTCTTCTTTCTGTCCAGTGAAGTTGTCGTGGTGATGATATTGTTGAGACGCTAAATCGGTTCCTCGGAGTAGTTTCTGTAGTGCTTAGATTCTACTTATTTTTTCATTGTATCCTGAGAAATAGACGCTCGGATTAAACCTCAAGCACTTACGGTGAGGGAGCGAATCTGTTTTTAGGAAACTGTGTTCGCACAAGTCTCGGGTTGAAAATTTATCTACTATTTATTCAGTTTGCATTTTATTTTTGCAGATTTATTTATTTAGTGATTTACACGTCTCATATATTGTTTGTTAAATTTACGTTAGAAATAGATTTCTAAAGAAAAAATAAAATAAAATAAAATACACGTTTTTTTTTTAATTCGTTATATGCGTGAAAAATAGATTTCACATATACGGTATTTCTATTTGTAAAGTGGAAAAAGTTGTATTATTTTAGTTAGTGTATGAATAAAAATACTTTATGTAAATACGGTGAGTTTCGCTGCCATATGCAGTGAGTTTTCTGCAAATACGGTAGGCAGCATATACGGTAAGGTGCAAATACGGTAAGCTACCTGCAAATATGGTAGGCGTCATATATGGTATTTGCATATACGGTATGCTTAAAATTGGTGTTTAAACTACACATACGACATGTGATAATTCGGTTTCATTAACACCAATATATTCCAACAATAGTTTGCATTTGTAGACAATTAAAGATGTATCATGTTTTAATTGAAAAAGCTCGATTTCTAGATCGGAAGCTAAAATTATATATTTTCAAATTCTCCTTTCTTACTGCAGATGAATACATAATGGTTATGTGCAGCCTAATGACAAATGTTCCACCCATTCATCAGTGCAAACATAGCTAAAAACATTGTGTGCGTGTGAATCATATCTAACTAAGTGTAGTTCACTATCATAATTATAACAGGGTAACATTAGTTTTTTTAACAAGAAAAGTCTTTCATACTAAGCTCCCATTTGGCCTCCATTAAATTTCATTTTTCTTTCTTCTATTTTCGCTACACAATCTTCCATAAAATAATATTACATGTAAATCGAAAAATTTTCCTTCTTTTTCAACCACTCATTTTTAAAAAAAAAAACTATTTCACCCATTTTCATTTTCAGAAAATGAGGGTCAAACAGGGGCTAAATATTTATAGAAAAAATATAGTTTTTGTTTTTATGCATCGTTCCAAAACATGAGGCAAGAACTATTCATCTCCCACAAGTACTCCAAATGCAAAGTAATACTGTGTAGTTACCAAACGGATTTTCATTCTTGCTTCTTCTTCAATGAAAAAGTTCAAAAGTTGAATTAACATACCAAAAATGGTAAGAACTGTTGCACTGCTAACCGAGATATATACACACTTCCACATAATGAAAAGGTACAAAGTTCAATAAAACATAATCATGTAAAGGGGAAAAATTAAATCAAAGTGTCTATCAACAAAATTTACACGGCCAATAAGACGCACACTATTGGTGACACTAAACAATAACCTACTAAATGAATAAGGACCAAAAAACCATCACGTGAACCGTATTCAAACATTTGACAAGAAACGTGTCTGGTTACTTATGATCCATCAACAGTACAACAGCAAAATAAGCCCAAAAACTGACAATCTTGATCATTTCTAAGACCAGATTTTTGCATCTTTAAAATAAATGCAAAATATCTTAATCAGAAAACTCTTGATGCAAATCATTCAAAAATTGAATCCCTTAATTTTTATTAATTCCAAATAAATTTAACTCCATAACATAAATATGAAACCTTCACCAGTAAAACAAATTCTACAAAAGCAACATTAGTATGATGTGAACGTTATTTTTGTTGGAGACTACTTATAAAAAGGGTTATGTAAGGATTGATTTTTGATATATTTGTTTGACCAGTTTTAATCCACAAGAGCGTGATCAAAACACAATTTATATGAATGAAAATTTGGACAGAGTTTCGGTATAAAGATTACGCAAAACAAGGATTAAGAAGGAGTAAAAATAGAGAATAATCTAAGGCGAGACGTTATCTCTTTCCTTAAGACAAATTGCGTTGCTACGGTGCTCACGGTGAATGACACTTGTCTCCCAAGATACAATGGATTCACAACTTGTGGTAGCAGCACTTCAAACCACAAGAAACTAACGAACTTTTGACAGAATTTCCCCTCTACAAAGGAAATGTATGAAATACAATGGAATTAGAAAGGAGAGAATTGCAAGAGGAGAATGAATACTCAATGCAATTGGTGTACCCAAAATCATGTCCATAGGATTTTATATATAGATGTAGAAATGGTGCAAATGAAGGAGTGTGGGCCAAAACATGCATCCTTTCAAAAAAGTTGCAATACTTGGTCAAACCTTGCATCCTTTCGAAAAGTTGCAATACTTCATTTCTTCCAAATTTGGTCCGTAATTTCTCATTCATCCGAAATTGGTTTCGAGATTCCAAATATACTCGACGAGTAGAATAAATTGGTATATTTACTTTTGTAATTTGACTATCGGATCAAGTCTGAATTTTTGGTCGAAGTTGACACGTAGTCACACATTTTCATTTTCCACTTTTACACACCTTTTCATTTTCCAATTTTTGGTTAATAATTTGAACCAATTCCTACAATCCCCCATATGAATGGAAATTCAGGTATGCATACGCAAATGCGATGATATGATGCAATGTAAAGAGGGTGCGAAAAAATACTGCACCAGGGATGGTGGCTTCTGGCCTTGAACTTCCCTTAGTGAAATACTATCGGACTTACTCGGCTAATTGGTGAACCATAGGTCTTGAACCACTTAGCCTTTGGTGTAAGTCAAGCCAACAGTACTCACACAGATATCTTTCCATTCTGTACTTATTTCTCATGACTTGGTTCATTTTGGCCCTGAAACCTTCTTGGTTTCATAAGTGTTTAGAGAATTCAAACCTTAAACAATTCTTATCGAAGCGGCCCCACTTCACACTTACATAGGTGACCTCCTATTAAGAGTATTCTGTCCTACTCCACTTGACTTAATCAAGATATAAGAATCATTAAAAGATAATCTTAGCCTCTATTCACTTTGCAGAAAGCACTTTAGTATTATAGGAATGAGTTAGGAATCTAATTCCTAAGTGCTTCATGAAATTTTCACAACTTAGTTGTCCCTTTGAACTAAGATCTCGGGATCTCTAGTCAACAAGGTAGGGTTACCATTGCAAAAACTCTTACGTAGTAGGCTTTAATCCCATTCCTCTCGATAGGCAACGCACTTGATCTCTAGGCAAACTTTTCGTAAGTGGATCCACAATATTCTCCTTTGATTTCACATAATCTATGAAGATAACGCCATTTGACATCAGTTGCTTAATGGTGTTGTGTCTACGACGAATATGTCTAGACTTACCATTATACATGCTGCTTCGAGCCCTTCCAATTGCTGATTGACTATCACAATGTATACTTATCGCAGCTACTGACTTGGGCCAACATGGAACATCTTCTAAGAAATTTCGAAGCCATTCTGTTTCTTCTCCAGCTTTGTTCAAAGCAATAAACTCAGATTCCATCGTTGATTGAGCTATGCACGTTTGCTTTGTTGATTTTCATGATACAATAGCTCCACCCATGGTGAATACATAACCACTAGTGGACTTGAAATCCTTCATATCGGATATCCAATTCGCATCACAATATCCTTCTAGTACTGCAGGAGATTTTGTGAAATGTAATCCATAGGTTAAGGTATATATTTTGTGAAGTGTAATCCATAGGTTAAGGTATACTTCAAGTACCTTAGAACCCTCGTCAAAGCCTTCCAATGATCACGGTTTGGATTACTTGTAAATCTACTAAGTTTATTCACCACAAAAGCAATATCCGGTCGAGTGCAGTTTGTAATATACATAAGACTATCAATATACCTTAGTTGTGATATGCTTTCTCCCGTATTCTTGACTAAGTGCATTCTCGGATTAAGAGGAGTTCTCGCAGGACTTTCCTCAAACACATCAAACTTCTTAATTACTTTTTCTATGTAGTGAGATAAAGTACAATTTCATCCTATATTCTAGAGATTTTAATCTCTATGATTACATCTGCCACGCCCATATCTTTCATATCGAAATGCTTTGTTAGCTTCTTTTTGGTGGTAAGCAACATTTCGTGACTATTGCCCATTATTAACATGTCGTCCACATATAGACATACAATTACATAGGCATACGGTATATGTTTAATATATACACATTTGTCACATTCGTTGATCTTGAATCCATTTGAAAACATTGTTTTGTTAAACTTTTGGTGCCATTGTTTAGGAGATTGTTTTAATCCATACAAGGACTTAACAAGTCTACATACTTTATGTTTTTGGTTAGGAGAAACGAACCCTTCAGGTTGCTTCATGTAAATCTCCTCTTCTAACTCACCGTTTAGAAATGGTGTTTTTATATCCATTTGATGAATCTCAAGATTGTGTATTGCCGCAATTGCAATTAACAACCTTATCGATGTGATTCTAGTCACGGGTGAGTAGGTATCAAAGAAATCAAATCCTTCTTTTTGCCTATATCCTTTAGCAACCAATCTAACCTTATATTTATCAACGGATCCGTCAGTTTTCAATTTCTTTTTGAATATCAATTTGCATTCTAAAGACTTGTTACCGAGAGGTAAATCAACCAACTCTCATGTATGGTTTTGCATTATAGAATCTATCTCATTATTGATAGTTTCTTTCCAATATGGTGCTTCCGGTGTAGACATTGCTTCATCGAAAGTTTTCAGATCATCCTCTACCATATAGGTTAGAAAATCAGGCCAAACGTCTTGGAAGTCCTAACCCTTTTACTATGCCTTGGTTCTTCCTCATTTGAAGTTCCATTGGTAGTTTCATATGTTCTCTTGTTAAAACTCGTATTTTTCTTATCTTTGCAAAGAAAAATATTTTTAAAGAATGTCGCATTCCTTGATTCAATTATGGTCACTTCGTGTACGTCTTGTATTTCGGATTTGTGTACAAGAAATCGATATGCACTACTATTATTGGCGTATCCAATAAATATGCAATCTATCGTTTTAGGATCGATTTTCACTTGTTTAGGCTTAGGTACCTCAACCTTAGCCAAACATCCCCACACGTTCAAGTATTGGTAGGATGGAGGATGGCCTTTCCATAGTTCATATGGTGTCTCTTCCATTTTCTTAAGACGTATTTTATTAAGAAGACTATTTGCCGTTAAAATAGTCTCCCCCCACATTTTCTGTGGTAAACCCGAACTTATTAACATGGCATTCATCATTTTTTTAAGTGTTCAGTTTTTGCGTTCTACAACACCATTTGATTGAGGAGAGTAAGGTGTCGTTGTTTGATGAACAATTCCATGTTCAGAACAAAAGTCTTCAAACGGTGCCCCATATTCACCTCCTCTATCACTACGAATATTTTTTATTCATTTTTCAAGTTGTGTTTCAATTTCAATCTTATAGGTTTTGAATGCATCTAAGGCTTCGTCTTTACTTCTCAAAAGAAAGACATCGCAAAATTTTGTACAATCATCAATAAATGTCACAAATTATTTCTTACCACCTCGAGTTCGTACAAATTTTAGATCGTATATATCGCTATGGATCAATTCAAGAGGGATTGTGTTCCTTTGTATTGAATGGAACGGTGTTTTAACCAATTTTGCTTCAACACATATTTCACATTTATGATTAGGATTGCTTTTATGCGCCGGAATTAAACTTTGATTCATTAGTTTGCGCAACGATTTGTTATTCACATGTCCTAATCGACTACATCACAAACATGAAGGCTCAAGCAAGTAAACGGAATTTATAGTTTTATTCACAACGACTTGTTTCGGTACAATTGTAAGAACGTTCAACTTGAACATTCCATCACACATGTATCATTTCCCTACATATATCTCATTTTTAGACAACACAAATTTATCGAATACAAATACAAGTTTAAAACCATTCTTGCTAAATAGAGATCCGGACACTAAATTCTTTCGTATATCCGGCACATGTAGGACATTGTTGAGGACGAGTTCTTTCCCGGATGTCATCTTCAAAGTGACTTTGCCTTGTCCTTCAACTTTGGAACTTGCAGAATTTTCCATGTATAGTTGTTCCCTATTCAATTTTTGATAGTTGGAGAACATTCCCTTGTCCCCACACACATGGCGGGTAGCACCGGTGTCAATCCACAATTTTCTAGTATTTCCAATCATGTTGCATTCGGACACTACTACAGATAAATTCATTTCTTGCAGTCCATCGAATAGAGTGTTATTTGCAACCATGTAGGCTTGGGCATTCTTCTTTGGCTTTCGACATTCACTTGAACGATGTCCAGCCTTGCCACAATTGTAACAAATTCCTTTGAACTTCTTAGCCTTCTTGAATTTGTCTCTTCGCGGTGCATAATTAGGAGACTTTCATTTCTTGTTTGTTGCCTTTGGTTCCATTTTAACAAAATTTGCACCATCTTGATCAACCGGCCTTCGTTCGATTTTTCGATTGTCCTCTTCAATCCTCAAGCGCATAATCAATTCTTCCAAATTCATTTCCTTGCGTTTGTGCTTGAGGCAATTTTTGAAATCTCTCCACGTAGGAGGGAGTTTCTCAATAATGGTAGCCACTTGGAATGATTCACTCAATTCCATTTCTCGGCGTGGATGTCGTGCAACAAGACTTGAATCTCTTGCACTTGGCTAATTACGATTTTCGAATCCACCATCTTGTAGTCCAAAAATTTGCCAACAATGAACTTCTTTGTTCCGGCATCCTCGGTCTTGTACTTTGTCTCCAAAGAATCCCATAGTTTCTTGGCCGATTCCTTTGAACTATACACCCTATATAGTGTATTATCCAATGCGTTTAGGATATAGTTCTTGCATAGGAAATCCGAGTGTTTCCATGCATCCAAAGCAATAATTGATTCACGATTATTTTTCCCTTCTTGTACAGTCGGTGCAGTTTCCTTTAAAAATTTAGCCAAATTAAGAGTGGTCAGATAAAACAACATCTTTTGTTGCCACCTCTTGAAATCTACTCCTGCAAATTTTTTCGACTTTTTCTCATATGGGATAGTAGTATAATGCAATGGTATGGCTACGTTTGGTACCACATTATTGAAACTATTTTGATTTGACGAAGTCCCGATGCTAGTCATTTCTGTTACACAAACAGAAGTTCAACAAAATGATGATAATATCGGTGGAGGAATAGTACACAAAGCACTATTCAAACAAAGTAATGTTTGTCCACAACCAACCACAAAGACACAAAATTTGTCTTAAAATTGTTGGAGAAGACTTATAAAAAGGGCTATGTAAGAGTTGGTTTTTGATATATTTGTTTGACCAATTTTAACTCGCAAGAGCGTGATCAAAACACAATTTATATGAATGAAAATTTGGACAGAGTTTCGATGTAAAGATTACGCAAAATAAGGATTAAGAAGGAGTAGAAATGGAGAATAATCCAAGGCGAGTCGTTATGTCTTTCTTTAAGACAAATTGCCCAGTGCTCATGGTGAATGGCACTTGTCTTCCAAGATACAATGGATTCACAACTAGTGGTAGCAACACTTCAAACCACAAGAAACCGACGAACTTTTGACAGAATTTCCCCTTTACAAAGGAAATGTATGAAATGCTATGGAATTAGAAATGAGAGAATTGCAAGAGGAGAATGAATACTCAATGCAATTGGTGTACCCAAAATCATGTCCATAGGGTTCTATATATAAATGTAGAAAGGGTGCAAATGAAGTAGTGTGGGCCAAAACATGAATAGCGCACATTTTGTCATCACATGGAACAGTGATATGTGAGAGGGAATTCATGAATGAATAGTAAAATGGGATTCCCTCTTTTATAGTAAAGGGGATAATTTGATTTGTAAGGACTAAGATGCTGTACCGGACCTAATTATTTTATTATGTTTTGTTATAACGTTTATGGTTGTATAAGAGTGATAATACCCTAGGTCGTAGACACCAACTCGCACTTCTCCACGTTTTCCTTTATAACGCTATCACTAGAGCAAAGCAAAGGCAAGAGAGCTAATAAAGGTGAGATAGTGTGAAAAGTTAGAGGTGTGAGCCCTTAATATACTAGAAAGGAGCTTTGAGGGATGGTGTGCGGCTAAGGGTTGCTTTTTATTACATTACATTGTATCGAGACAAAGGTTGTTTCTTACGTACATAATGAAATGGTACGTCAGGCACTGCTTTCAGCCAATGAGCTATTAAATGCTGTTTCAACACTAGACATAGTAAAAAAAAAAAAAAACTCATGAATGACCCGATCTCTAACTTTAGTACTCTGATTCAATCACTTATATTCTTTACTGATGAGAATTTGAAGATGAAGTCTTCTCACATATACTCATTTTAAAGACAAGATGTTTGATAACTTCTCAAGCATACTTTGACTAGTAAAATTAGCCAAAAATCATCGAAGTGTGGTATTTACTTCCTAAATGAAATTATTATATATATTTTTTTAACTTCTTAATGGTGTCAATATCTGTGGCACGGTGTGAAATTATGAATTGCAGCCTTCATTAACCATTGGGGTGACAATAACAATGTTCTAGCCCTATCATCGCCGTGATCGAAATATCTCGCAA
>NC_036251.1:30913291-30929013 GCF_002742605.1 Olea europaea var. sylvestris
GCATAGCCAGTGGTGCAAAGGACAGGAGTAAGGTTATCTCACGCCTTGCTGACAGTCGCAGTGTGGGGGTTCGATTCTTGAGATATGGAATTGGACTCCTTGTAAGCGCAGTGTACAGGCAACTCTTGTTCCTTGGCCTGCCGGGACACATCCCTTGACTTACCTCTCTCATAAAGCCCTAGAGGCGGGGCGATGAGAGTCCTCAAGATTGGGGTTCAATCCTTTTTTTTTGATATAGATGTCCACACATTTCCTTTGCAAATTAATGGTCAGTACTAATGATTTGGACAAGCTGAGTTTGGATTAACCATAGACTATTTGTAAAAAAATTAGTATTTCTCTTGGAAGTGTCTCGTCGCTGTCATTATGTATTGTGGTTGTATGTTCGGTACAAGATATTAGACAAAAAAATCTAATATTTTTTTTACAGTAGGCAGAATAAAAACTTTCAATTATTGATGTGGTAGGAGAAAACTTTACTTGTGATTTTATGCGATAGTCATACATTCAAAGAATCACACTTACGGATCTCTCCGTCATATCAGCAGTAGAAATTTTTTAACTTGTCCACTAAGGGTCTAAGGGTAGGAAATTAATTCTAGTTGACAGAATCATCTGTAAGCAATAATATAATTTCAACTTTATTTTTCATTTATGGAAAATTGGAAGTCGCAAGTAAATGATAATTCACGTTCACAACAGTAATGATAAATGAGTATTTTACCCACAAGTTTTAAATGATTAAAAAAAATGAATTCATTACATGTATTTATTTATCTTTGATAAAACAACTACAAAATGAAGTTATCGAGATAAAAATTATGAAAGCAACAATAGAATTATAAAATTTGGATCATTATCTTTCTAAGAAATTAAAACCTGAAAGCTCTAATATCGAAGTCTAATTATATAATAAAATTACGAAAACAAATTACATGATAAAAAAGTTTGTCATAAAGAGCTTCGAATCACAAGAATACAATGAACTTATTTCACACAAAATCATATACAAATTTTAAAATTAATATTTATCAAAAACTTGTTTTCTTTTTTGAAGATTAGCTAGAGGACGTAAAGAACTGAAGCTAGCAGGGTTTTGGTTTGAGTGTGATATTGATGCTTCAGGGATGATGACAAGATGGTACAATTCGAATAGCACGATAAGACAGTTACACTCCTCCTGTCCTCCACTTGACATTCCAGGTTCACTCAATGGAAGGGCTACTATAGAAGCTAGAAGTAGTTAGCCCTAGCCTGTACCTACACCTCGCTCGAAGTGGTGGGGTAAACTCAGATTGCATTGGATTGTGCGTGTCAGGCCCTTCGGGTGTCATATTCCAAAAGCGGGAGAATCTTTATTACATGCCTAGCGTAGGATAATTGATCAACTAATAGTGACAAAAAAGATGGAAATATCGAATGGGCTATTTAATCAATCACATTTCTGATCTTGGTAAATCAAGAGAAAAGAGAATGAAGATGGAACGAAATCTGCTACTACAAGAAGAGTGATGCCTTGGGACCTGTCTCGAGTGAAGAAGAAGCTACCTCGTATAGCGTGAGTAGCTACTCCAGCATTTCTCTTTCAGATCATTGTTCTTCAAGGATTTTTTTCCCTAAAAAAGATTTACTTTTTTACATTTATTATTAGGTTGCGATTCAATCGTTTCAGATTCTCAATAAATTTAGTAATAAATTAAATATAGTGACGAACATTCGATCATAAAGTTGAGAGTAACTTCATTAATGAGGATAAGTTTTAGTTTGTTTCAAATGAAAATGGAGAGTATTTGGGGGAAATTCTAAAGTATGAAAAGCTACTTCAACTGAACGATAGATTACAGACGAAACATATATTTACTGCACTGGGTTTGCTTACACGAAGCCCTCTTGATTGGGTAGTGATTTACAAATGAAAACAAGCCAGAATGTATTAAGTTCGTTGACGTTATTTCATATTTTATACTACATCCATCCCAATTATATAGGTCGGATTAAGAAATCTTCTTTAATATTATGGGAAAATTAATTTTTGCCAAAACCTTTTCTAATTTACCCCAATTTAATTTTTAGTATGTAGTATTAAACTATTGTTGAAATTAGTAAATAATTTGAATGATTTAATTTAAAGAAGAATAAATGAGAGTTGTTCCATATTTTCAAGAAGTGGGAAATGTGTGTATTTGAAAGATTTCAAGTAGTTGTCATATAAAGTAGGGAAAATTGAATAAGAGTATATTGGTAAAGGAACAAAATAAAATATTCTAAATTAAATAACATGCCTATATATTTGGGATAAAAAAAAAAAAAAGGAAATTTAGCCTATATAATTGGGACAAATGGAGTATATTATTTAATCGGAAATGTAGAAAACTTTCGAATAGTGTAAAAAGGCAAATATTCTCTAATTATAAACTTGGATTAAATTAATGTGGGTGATGTCCTTTGTATTTAGCAAAGGTATTTGCATCACATTTTAATTACACTAAAGGTCATTAATTTTTTATTATTATTATACTTATATCATTGACTTTTTCTTCATCATATTCTTATTTTTAACATTTCATTGATAAAAAAATCTCGTCCTTAATCATGATCTTAGTCCAAAAATATTGTTAACAATGGACAAATTAGTCTGTTCATAACCATAAATAATTTATGTTATTTTGAGAATAAGAATACGATAAAAATAAGTTTCAGACATTTATGTGATAACATATAAAAGTTATGAACATGAAATTAAAAACCGTAATGTGAATATAGCCTTGACAAAATACTTCATTATAATTTTTTAATTTGACATTGCTCTTTGTAAATGTTAAACATGCCAAAATTGTAAGAGAGAAAGCACACCACTTAAAGCATAAAGAACAGGCTGTATTTGGGGTCCAAATTGCAGAATAATTTAAAGAACAGCCCCTTTCCACTCAGACCAAGAAGAAAAGGAGTAAAAATAATCAAATTTAACCAAACAAAGGAGAAAAAAGAATTATAATCTATGGCGCTTTGCTTACAATAATTGGGGAAGGTATAATCTCAAGTATATGCGTGGGAAAGTTCAAGAAGTGTTGGTTTTATATACCATGTGAAAGTATATTATTCGTCATAAGCTTCCAAAATTGGAAAAACAGCTCATACATGATATTTTAGACAGCAAAAAATGGATTTAGATCCTATAAAGGGCGGATAAATGACGAAATTTAGACCATTCATGTTAGTTTTACTTATAGAAGGGGTCACGAATAACATAAATATAATAGTGTTGAATTTATATATAATTTGAAATTTGCACCTCTTTTTTATGTATTCCTCGATCTCATCGTGTAGCTAAATAATTCGAATACTTTACATTTAAGGTTCCTTGATTGGATTAGCACTATCTTGAGATTAAGAAGCCTACTTGCAAATAAGATAATCTCCAACAACCTAATTATTTTTTAAGATTATCTTGTATTTAATAGAGAGCATATTTGAATTATAAAGTAAAATTTTAAACGTACTCTAACAAGTTCTTTATTTACTTTTTTTTTTCAATAAATATTATTGTTTTTCTTCTCTATATTTATTTATTTAAATGACTCAAAGATCATTTGAATAATTCAAAAATGGAGCATCGAAATCTAAAATTTATTAAATATAATTATTATAAAGTACTCGTAGAGAGTGAGTATGATTCTAAGCTCCCATTTGGCCCTTATTTTGTGAAAATGAAATTGATTGGAATATTTTTTTTTTTTTTAAAGAGTGGTTGAAAAAGAAAATTTTTTTTTATATTTATGTGTAATATTATTTTATAAAAATTGTGTGGTTGAAAATTAAAAAAAATGAAATGAAAATTAATGGGGCCAAATGGAACTCAAGTGAATTGAATTGTCTTATGAGCTCTGTCACGAATCCCAATAATCTCATAACCAGCTGCTTCCAATTATAAGCTAATTATACCCTTTTTTTCCTGACACCACGTAATTAGATTCCTCTGTTCCAACAGTGACAACACAATGCCCTTGTTTGAGCCCCACTTTGAAAGATAAAATGAATTTTTGAATAGTGTATGACGGGAAATGTGTAGTTAAAAAATAAGAAAATTTTTTTGATTTACGTATAATATTATTTTATTGTAAAATGTGTGGTTGAAATGATATTATATCATTGTTGAAAAATGTATTTTGATGAAAAAATGAGGCTCAAACAAGGGCAATATCTAGGATCTATGTTGTTGTACCTTTCATGCACAGCCAGCTCTCATACTGGAAGACAAGAGTAGAATAATTACAAATTTAGCCCTCGTTCAAATCCATTTTTACCATAAAAATGTATTTTTGAATTGTGTAACGATATAAAATGTATGTTTGAAAAATAAGAAAAAATTTTAAATTTACGTGTAATATTATTTTATTGAAAAATGTGTGATTGAAATGATGTCAAAAGACTGTTTAAAAATACATTTTGTTCTAAAGAATGGGGCTCAGGCAATGGCGTAACATTATTTTGTTACGACGACAAAAATAAACTGGAGTTTTATTTTTAATAAATTCAGAATATCTGTGAAAAGATCTACTAAAATTAAACTCAACTTAGATTCTTAGTAACTTCGAAAATCATTTCAATTAGAGTCTTTTTATTTTAAAATGTTCTAATGAGATTGCATCGAGCAAAAAATTAATTCAACATTTACTCAACGCCAAAAGTAGAATAAAGTATTATTCATTTATTCACAACAACCCAACAAAATGTCGACACTTACTGAGATGTAAACCACACCTCATTTGTTATGAGTATTATCTTTCTCCATTTTTAGTTATGGACACAATTATTTTCTAGTAATGTTCACATAGATAACTTGAATCCTCGTCGCTTTTTAATGAACTCTTAATTGTGTACTAGTATTGCTGGACTAGTTAAATATGTTGGTGTTAACTTTCACCAACCCTACTCATTTGTTATCAGTATTAGCCCCCGTTTGGCCCCCATTATTTGGATTTATAATGGGAGATTAGTGTTTTTTTTTTTTTTTTTAAATGGTTGGTTGTAAAAGAAAGAAAATTTTTTCGATTTGCGTGAAATATTATTTTATTGAAAATTGTGTAGTTGAAAATAAGAGAGAGAGAAATTTAAATTAAATTGATAAGTTTTAAGGGGGAGCCAAACGAGGGCTTAATATCATTTCCTATTTTTGGTCATGGACACTATTATTCTCCAAGTAATGTTTGGTTAGATAACTTAAATCATTATCACTTTTATAGTAAGCTTCTAAGTGCGTTCTAGTACTGCTGAACTAGTTAGATATGTTGATATCAATTTCCACCAACATTTTATGATAGGGTATCCCTCCTCATGTGATAGGAGTATTATCTTTCTCTATTTTTAGTCATGAACACTATTATTCCCCAAGTAATGTTACGTAGCTAACTTAAATTCTTGCCACTTTTATAATGAGCTTTTTAGTGCGTTGTAGTACCGCTGAACCAGTTAGATATGTTGGTTTCAATTTTCACCAACAAAATGTTGACATTTCGTGATGATGTACCTCTCCTCATTTGTTAACAAAACAAGAATTATTTTATTTTATTTTAATTTATGTGCAAAATATTTTATTGTGAATCATTGGACCTTGCATTAAAATGAATCTATCATTTAGAGCATGTTGGAACCGTATTTTAATATAAGAATGCATTTTTGAATGAATAATGTTATTTGCAGTCGTTCACTGCGACAGTCGTCCTACGTGTCATACACATGGCAGGTAGTTATTTGATGCATTAATGAATAAAAAAACTACCACATTAATGCATCAAATAATTACCTATCATGTGTATGCCACATAGGGCGACTACCGCAGTGAGCGACTGCAAATAGCATTACTCTTTTTGAATAGTGGATTGATGGAGAATGTGTGGTTAAAAATAAGAAAAATATTTTGGATTTGCGTGTACTATTATTTTATAGAAAATTGTGTAATTGAAAATAAGAGAGAAAAAATGTATTTCAAGAAAAAAAATGGAATTCAAACAAGGGTTTAATGTTATTTAGTTGGCACTTATACAGGCACTTACTAAGTGATACCAAATATCATTAATCAATCAACAACTCATCATATCTTTAAGTTGATTTATGATCATGGTTTAATTCAATGCATGCAAATGAGTACCAATTAAAAGATGGAGAACAGGCAATCAAGAGCAGTAGTTGAAGGATAGAATTTGTTGTAGGTGGTGAGTGAAAGGTACCTTCACTAACCTTGTAGCATATGAAATCCACATCTTTTAACCTTTAAGGCTGGAAAGTGGTCGATACACTCGAACATTGCCCTAATTTAGATATCTATCAAAAAGTTTCTGATATTCGTGTTCGCTTGTTTACGAAAATTGCCCACGGTTTAATTTTTTGACAAAGAATTTAATATGCATGTAAAGAAGTACAGTATATACGAATTTCAGCCAATAAAATTTATACATTTTAATGATTTAAACTTTTAAACAATATATTGATTCTATTAGAGGTAGAATTGTTCAAATATTTGGGTTTGCACAAACCTTAACGAGATAAAATTGACCCAAGACCACTGGCGGATCCAGCTTCCATCATGAATATGAGCTAATACAGCCAAAAAATAAATAAATAAATTACACTTAGAAAAAATTTTACTAATTTTTTTTTTTTTAAAGGGGATATGGGGCGGATGGACAGGTTGTAGCACTGGCCTGCCTGTCCCTGAATCTGCCCCTGCCCAAGACTCAGCCTGGTATAAATCACAAAATTTCATAAATAATGGAATGGATGGAAAGTAAGATTTGAGTGACTTGAGATTGGAAATTTGAAAGATAATCATAACCTATTTTATTTTCTTGAATGAGAACAAAACATGTCTTTTAAGGTTTTGATATGAAAACGGCCATACTATATGTACAATCGGGATCGACAACTACACATATGGGAAGGGGCCTACGATGAATAAAAAAATCGTAGGCCTTCCACCTGTGAGGGGATTGTCAACCCTAGTTATACAACTAGCAAAATTCTTCTCCTAAGCATTGGGAAAGATGCCGGGTATGGAGTTATGTAATTTCTTTGTAACTATTTTCATCACTTCATTTCAATTCTCTAGTGTAGTCAAGTTCTTTTAATGACTTATTTTTTGAGTACACAATTAACTAAAAAAAAAATTCATTATAATGTCAACATAGCGTTTTAAATAATTTCAATGACGTGTTTAATAAATTGAATTAGAAAGTAATTTACAAAATTTAGATTGCTCATAATCCTGTAAAAATGATTCATCACAAAACTGGCAGTGGATCCATATCATATTCAAGCTTAAACACCTTTTAGTCTACTATTAACTTACATATATTAACGGGAAAATATGAGCTTTTGAGACATTAAAAAGTAATCGGCTACGTTGTGAACCAAAAGAGTGTATCCCTTTGCAAAACACAAGTGAAAAAAGAACCATAAAACTCTTTTTTTTTTTTTTTTTGAAGGTTAAAAGTTAAAAAACTCTTTTATTAATATAAAACTAGTTTTATATGATTTTCTATAGGAGGGAAAGTATCTTTTGGTTCACAAAGTAGTCGATTGCTTTTTAATGTCTTAAAATCTCATATTTTCTCGTTAATTTTCTGACATTAATCAAGGATTTAGGTCATAACTATCGAGTCTCATAAATTTTACAATATTTCTTATCTTATTTTGCATTTAATAATCAGTTTCATTTTTGTTTGTTATACTTAAATAACATTAATGGTGTAGATTCTAACGTTTCATTACTAGTTAGTTAATTAGCCAAACTTTTAGTGTAGTTGTAATATGCTCGATCGTGGAATTATACTTTCTTGGAAGATATTACTTATGTTTAATGGGTCGAATCAGGATATTATCAGTTTTATACACAGTATTGAACATTTATATCTATCAAAATAAACATGATCTCAGTTACTTATCTCTTCAGTTAAATCTATTATTTTTTCGAAATAATAATCAATATAAAAGTTATTAAGTTACTCTTTAAAATGTTGATCGTTTTAAGATAAAATTTCGAGACTTATCATGTTGTTAGGGTCCCAGAAGTTTATGCTGACAATCTTAAACTCAAAAGTTAGAATGTTGATGTTGTTAAACGAGTCATGTTCTTGCTAAATCCGTGTAAAAGAAAAGAAGTACAACAATCAATGGTTTTGTTCATTTATAACTAGGATGAGATTATTTGTGTTTATATCCGTGAATATGAATGGTTTCTATTTCAGTTTGAATTTCAATAGATAAAATCGATCTGGGGTTTGGATGAGACTCAAGTATTTTGTATGGTGGGACGTGCTTATTAGACTAATGGGAATATAATGAAGTAATGGAACATGATTTATAAAATAGACGAAAATTATTAGAAAGAAAGTTTAGGTTATGCAAGGCTATCGTAACTTTCGACAACTTTCTAGACGTTCAAAAATCTCGTTATATTACTTTGTGACCCATAATTGGACAAAATTTCTCATTAAAGTGACAAAAGGAAATTTTTATATAAAGACTTGGATTAATTAAATTAATGTGGCCAGTGTCGTTTGTATTTAGCAATTTTCACAGGCCAAAACTTGAAAAGAGAAAGTTCACTAACCTAAAGCGTACAGGCACTTCATTGTCACCAAAGCTTCAAAATAATGTGAAATAAGCAATAACAGCTCCTGTCCACACCCCTTCAAGTAGAAAAGGACAGCAAAATTCTAATCTATTGAGATTAGGAATGTCTCTTTAGATGAATACCTTTTCTTGATCTCTTCAACCTTTTTATTTTTCAGAGGTTAGGAATATCTCTTTAGATGAATATTTTTTCTTAATCTCTTCAACCTTTTTTATGTTTCAAAGGTGTAAAATTTCGGAAGGATCAAAACATGTTTGCTTCGTTTTAATTTGAAGACCAGTAAAATTTTGATTTTTTCACCGTTGTTTTTATCTAGTCTACTTTGTCAAGTGCAATTACTAATATTATCGTATATTTTGCCACTTGTATTTGATTAAGCTACAAATGTAAGCTCAAACGTGATATCGAATAAACATAAAATAAAAAATTATAGGAAGACGAGTTTCTTAGAGGGTGTTTGTTAGGGATTAAACTTAAGGCCCCATTTGATTTTCATTTTTCTCAAAATGCATTTTTCTCCTTTTTTTAACTATACATTCTTCATTAAAATAATATTTCACGTAAATTAAAAAAAAATTCATCCACATATTCTTCATTAATTTAATATTCTAAATTTTATTTTTCCTTAAAAATGAGTGTCAAACAGAGGATAATTTTTTTTAATAGATTGTGATAGAAGTTCTTGGAATGTGTGGTTGAAAAGTTGTGGAATCCATAAAAAATGTGGTTAATATTAATTGTTTAACTTTGATTTAGATAAAAATAAGATTTTAATCTCTCCCAAACAAGCTCTAGTTAGATCTGTACGAACAAAAGAAAAGTAGTAATATATGTGTCACAATCAAGGCCAGCCAGCTAGTAGTAGGTGGAGAATGATTGAGAAGAGAAAGAAAATTTGAATTCTTAAGAAACATAAAATATATGTATTAAATATTTAACCATTTTTTCTTCAGTAACTATTAAGTCAAAACAAGGGTCTATTTTTACCCCTTTTAAAAACATGCAACTCCACTTTGTATTGTACTTTCTATAGCAGTAATGATCCTAAGGATCCAATTATTGTAATAATGATTAAAGAAAATGTACATTGGGTTGCGAAAGGGTTTGTCATTTTCACTTTGACAATGATGAAATGTTTATGATATTAATTAATCAAAAGATAGAATATTATCATATGAACAAATTACAAACTTACTACTAACCCCAATGGCAACTAGCCAAGCTTATGTCTAATCACATTCATTAACAACTTTGTTTAGAATTTTGATCTTGAATGGATTAGCAACAGTGGTTGAAAAGTATTTTAGTTTTCCTTTCCCTTTTAATTTCTTTTTCTATATTAAGTACCATCATTCTCTAAACCAACTTGTAGAGTTATAGCATTTGTCCCAATAGAACAAGAATATATTCAAAATCTCACAAATAGAGCAGTGAGAGTTCCAGTCTTGAAGACGTATCTTTGAAAAACGATAGATACTATCATTTTCTAAAATAACGTCCAGAACAAGATTATATTCAAAAGCTCACGAATAGATTGGTGAGAATTCTAGCCTTGAAAACGTTCCTTTGAAAAAACGATCGATACTATCGCTTTCTAAACTAACGTCTATAGTTTAGACTATTCTACCACTAGGAAGAAAATGCATTCAAAAAATGATATTACTCAACGTCAAAAGCAAAATGAACCATTCATAACATTTAAACAAAATGTTGACATTTCGTGACAGGTAATAACCTTCACTTATTTGTTTTAGATCATAGACATTATTTTTCTTAGAGCGACGTTTATATAACTAGAATCCTTACCACTCTCATGATGGAGCTTTTGAGTGAGTTCTAGTGGTATTATTGTAAGTTCGAGATTACACAAATATATTTGATATGCAAAGTATATTATTTGTGTGATCATTAAATAATATTGTATAAGTAAGAAATAATTCTTATAACATTCAAATATTTAGGGTATTATGATAATTTTTCTGGTTGACAACTAGGCACATGTTTCATGAAACTTGCAATTGTGGTTCCATTCAATGCATGGAATGAATACAATTTAAAGATCAAGCATGTTGTGTGTATAGAAACTGCACACATAAAAGCCATAAAAAATAGACACAACAGGGGATGGATAATGGGATTTTTTGGCTTTTTTTATCATAACATGAATTCCACACATGAAATTTTTGATAAAATTTGATGAAACAATTTTCTGTACAAATGAAAATATTCTTTAAATATGGCAAAAAGGTAATCAAGAGAAATAGATGGAAGGTAGAATTGTTGTAGGTGGTGACTGAAAGGTACCTTTTACTAACCTTGTAGCGTATGAAATCCACGTCTTTAACCTTTTAGGCTGGAAAGTAGTTGGCACAGTTCAACTCTAACCTATTATAGATATTTAGCTAAAGTTCTAGATGTTCGTGCTGTGATTATAAATTTATTTGTGTATTGTAAAATAAATTTAGTCCTTGTTTGATCCTCATTTTTTGGAGAAAATGAATTCTTGAACGGTATTTTGATATAATTTCAATCACATATTTTTTTAATAAAATAATATTACAAGTAAATTCAAAATTTTTCTTTATTTTTTAATCACACATTTCACATCAATACACCATTCAAAAATTTATTTTCCTCATCAAAATGGGGCTCAAACAGGGGCTTAATATGCAAGTTAAAAGAATATATTGAAGTTAAGAACAAGTTTGGTAAAAATTTTAATCCAGTTAACATTAATTTTTTTATCGTTATTTTACTATTTCAGCCATCATTTTTGAAATATTTTCTCACAAATAGGATCCACTTTATCTCTAACGGTAAAAAAATCAGTTAACAAAATCCCTACCAAACAAGCACTAAAATTTAAACAAGATAGTTTTGATAAAGGTAAAAATTTTAAGAAGTGTTACATGTACATAATTGTCTACATAATGATATTCATAATTACACGTGGCGCTAGATCAATCTTTAATTCAAATCGCACACTTATACATCAACAATCAGATGATTGTTACATTACATTATGGACACTATTATGTGCAATAATTATGTACAAATAGAATTTTCCAAAAAATTTCATATTGTTTAAATATCAAAACAACGAGAGACTTTGAGCTACCGTTAATATGGCTAGCCTTTTTAGGTAGAGCTCAAAATTTGATCCCCATTTGGTAAGGATTAAAATCTAGATTTTAATTTAAATTAAATTAAATTTAACAATTAATTTTAGCTTAATATTTCAAGGGATTTACAAATTTTCAACCACACATTTCATCATTTTTTTATATCAAAATGTACTAAAAATTTGATTTTAATGCTCGCCAAACAAGAACTTAATATGATGCTGGAGCTTAGAAGCTCATACGAGCAATGCGATATGTATAAAGCTTTAACTAAAAGTCAAATTATAAAATTAATTGTTTAAGACGATTTACTATTTACCAAAACAATTTTAAAGTATCGATTAAATATTAAAATAATAATGGGATATAAGGACATTGTGCAACTCCTCTTAAATAAAGATCGAATTTTTTTATTTTTATTATTATTAGTTTTTTTGGGTTGGGTGATAAAAATTGGTAGGAGTTTGGAAATCTTCAACAATATCAATACTTTGTGACATGAAAAGTATTCAGACCGAATTTCCTTGAGTCGTCAATGCAATAGATGAACTCAAGCCTCCATATTTTCTATTTAGGAACGAGGCTATGTTATATGCTTATATCTCTTTTCCAATTACTTATCTGTTATAGAATCAAAAAGCATAGAAAACAAAATAATTTTCACCATTTTTTTTTTTTTAATACTATGATACTATTAAAATTAGTTAATATACATTTTGGAATAATCTATACTACATTTTCTCAATAAAAACCAGAGTATGGCACATAAACGATCAGTTCAAGCATAATTTTCCGTGTCCCTTTAGGTGTTCTCTTACTTCCCTCCATAAAATCTTGACTTTTCAGTTTAATTTCGAGGTGTCAATTACGAAGATATAAGAACATTTTCAAGAGATTATTTATTTATAAAGAGTATTCTATGCATTATAGAGAACATCTATAAATTTAGAGAATCAAAAATTTTATGCACTTCAACAATATTCTTTATTTTGACTCTTCATTTTATTTCTCTCAAGAAACATTTATTATTTTCTTCCTATATTTTATTTAACATAATTTTTATATATGAATGGCAAATCAATTTAAATGTGATTTGAATAGTTTAAGAAGTAGAATATTGAATTCTGTAACTTATAAAATGTAATAATTGTATATTAAGCCCCCGTTTGGCCCCCATTTTTAGTAATGAAAATGGGGGGAATAGTGTTTTGTTGAAAAAATGAGTAGTTGAAAAAGAAGGAAATTTTTTGATTTACGTGTAATATTATTTTATGGAAGATTGTACGGTTGAAAATACGAGAGAGAAAAATAGATTATAATGGAATGTAATTTAATGGAGATCAAAAATGGGCTAAGAATAGAGAGTAAGTTTGACTCCCTAAATTTGAAGAGTTAAATATACTCTCAATTGTAAAATGTTAAAATAGAGAGTCCCTTGTAACTTATTTATGTACATTAACTTGTCAAAAAAAAAAAAATATTTTGTATTTGATGAGTCTATTAGAGGTACTTCAAAGTGTGTAATGAGAAATTAAGATTTTATTAAGAAAATTGGAAAATGGAACGACGATTTCAACTACATAACAGTAGAGAAAAATGGAAATTTCTCGAGTATGAGTTGTCCAGAGATATATATATTAACAAAAGTGTGTTACGAGATGTCAAGATTCTTAGAGTGCGAGATTAAGAAAATGAGAAGAAAGGGACCATAGACTTTTGACTCCAAAGGGCAAAAATAAAAATGGAGTTTGCTATTTGTACATTTGGGGTTGACACTCTCCTTATAAGAGGAGAATTCACAATTATTTTATTACGTGTGGACCTCCTCTCTTGTGAGGAGAGTGTCATCCAGAGTGTCAATTCCGGATGTACAAATAGCTTTATTGAATAAAAATTTCTCAGATTCCAGACCGAACAACTGTCATTTCGTATTTGCCAGATGATCTTTCAACATTTTACACCCGTTTTTTTATTTTTTAACTCAATTTTTTTATTAATTACGATATTACATTTTCTTTCAGTGTGTACAGTATATCAATTTTTTAAATTGATAATACCCAACGGTTTGTCTATTTAAACACAACCTGTGCCCCCATTTTTCTTGCCATCTCCTTCGAATTCCAATTCTCTGCACAAAAGAGATTGCTTTTTCTCTCCCTTTCTTGAATTAAAGACTTCACTTTCGTGTTTTATCAATCGCCATTCTTATTCTGGTGCGTTGAGTTTCTCCATTGTGTTTCTTTTTACACAGTTCTAGAAACTTGGAAACGACGAATGGCCCCTAAAGATTATGTTAACTTATAAAGGATGATGCAAATTTTCGTTGATGGGTTTTCCAACTTATGTGATTTTAGTCAAGTTTTCTCTAATTATAATGTAAACTTAAGTGATTAATTCTTGGATTTAAATTAATGATGCATTAACTAATAATGAAGTTGATTCTAACTTTTATTCAGTTTTCCAGTTAGTTTTCTTTATTGGCTATGAAATTCTTTGACACTTTTATCCTTATTCTTGGCTTGGTTTTCTGCTGCTCCCTCTTTTTTGTGCAAGAAAAGCAGAAATCTATTTCCCAGCCGTGAAACCTGTAGATTGAGATTAAAAAATTGCATTTTTCATGTTAATATTCGGTGGATTTACATTATCTTGGCACTCGATGCTTACATATTTCAAGTATCTACTCAATACATAGATTGTTGGCTATAAATCCACTTTCGTTGAAGCAAGTCACTTTGCATTTAATGCTAAGATTGAAAATTTTCAATCTCTTCGGGAGAAATGTGTACTAAAAATGCTTTATGTTGACATTGTGGTGCCATCATTTATGAGGTAAGTGGCAAAATTTTATCATAAATAGGGGATGTAGTTCGAAGAGAAAATGTACAATTTAGAGAGGTAAAGAGAGAAGAAGTAGTGATCAGAGAGACGAATAAATTTATAATAGAGAAGAATATTCTCGTGAATGTTTTCTATTTGGTTTCTCCTATTATGAGATATATTAATTGTTGTCATCTCCGAGAGAAGGTTATTGTAATTCTTTCACTATAGTACAATCCTCCTATGGAAATAGCCTATAATGGTTTAACTAAGTAAATATTTATGTCCATTTTTATTTGTCTTTTTTCTCAATTCTACTTTAGCTGCGAGCCAACCTTGACCAATATTTTTCCTAACATAGATCAAGATGGAAAACGATGAGCTGTACATGCAGGTTCAGAGGCCAAAATATGAGTGTCTTCTATTTGGTTAGTTTATTAACTTAATGACAATCTTTAAGTTTTTTTCTCATGGGAGAAATATGACTGAAGCATTCTTTGAACATTTCAGATCTTGATGATACTCTTTACCCCCTAAGTTCTGGTCTGGCATCGGCAGTTCTTAAAAACATTCAAGGTAAGATTGTTTCTTCTTGTTCTTGAGTACTGCAGTTAATGGCTTGTTTGATAAAGTCGACTTAACAAAACTAGACAGTATTGCTGCACTGTCTAGTAGGACTTATAAAGTTAAATTTTGAAATGGTGTTTTATTTATGATGTGTTACTTTTCTAGATTATATGATCGAAAAGCTTGGAATTGAAGAGAGCAAAGTCTCTGATATGAGTAACCTGCTTTACAAGAATTATGGGACTACAATGGCAGGCCTTAGGGTTAGCTTTCTACTTCATTGTGATTGCTAATTGGAACATGATTTGCTTAGAGACCATTTGTCATGGAATATTTTATGTGCAGGCTATTGGCTACGATTTCGACTATGATGAATATCATAGGTGAGGAGCATCATCTCTTAATTTTTCATTCTATTGGCCTAAATATGTCATACAATATTGTTGTTTTAAGTAGAAATTAACTGGGGAGGTTCCAGTTTATTACTATAAGAAGCGAAGAGAAGGAGGCATTCGACATAGTTAAGCTATTGAACGTCTTTCTTGACATTTTGTAGTTTTGTCCATGGGAGATTGCCTTATGAA
>NC_036251.1:30929889-30937889 GCF_002742605.1 Olea europaea var. sylvestris
TGCTGGTAAGTGGTCCTAACAACACTCCACAATAGAGCTAATTGCCTGATCAGAAGGGAATCATGCTGAAATTATTGAGCTAATGGGGCATTAAATGGGACATGACTACACAATCTTTAATACAGTTTTGTACTATACCGTCCACCTTACCATCAAACAATGAAAAAATTGTGTTAACTTTGCATTCAGGTTGGGAAATCTCAGAGAGTGAAAGGAGCAGATTATGCAATGGAAAGCATCCACTATCTGAGGGAAGCACTACCAGAACTTTGGGAAAATGACAAGATTTGTGAAGTTAATTACTCTGGTGTTGGGGTTGCAGTTGAGACATCCATCACAGCTTAGATTTTATGTAATTCTTAGGAAGGAAGGAAGAAATAAATAAATTATATTCATCTGAATCTACTTATCCCTTTCAACCTTGATCAAATAATATATATATTTTGTTGTTATCATCAGTTTCTCTTGCAATAAATAATCTAGTGATTTGCAGTTCATTTTTGGCTAGGGAGAAAAAATTCAATTATATCTACTTAAAAGTAAAGAAATTTCAATTTAAATAACCATTTTGTTGGTCGAAGTTAGAAACAAGTACATTCGTATCAATATAAGAAAGAAAAGAGTAACACGTCAAAAGATAGTTGGAAAGAAATGGTTTCTAAAAAGTATCAATGATAATCAAAATTGTTTCGAGTTCTAACTCTAAGAACTGAAAAGTTTTCTTAAATTGTAATATATCCATAAAATGGCATTGTTCAAACTGTGGAAGGAAAATATCTTGATTGTTTTTTATTTGGAACACGAATTGCATCAGGAATTAGAACCAAATGTGTATATAAGGAAAATGAAGCCTACTTTACAATTTACCAGCCATGGAGATATTTATTTGTAGTTATACGAGAGCCACAAATTCTGAAATGGATCACTTTCACAGAGAGAGAGAGAGAGAGAGAGAGAGAGAGAGAGAGAGAGAGAGAGAGAGAGAGAGAGAGAGAGAGAGAAAGAGTTCTACAATGGATTGAATTATATCCAATCTATTTCATGGTATCTGAGTTATTAAATAATTTATTTGGTTTATTGTATTGTTGAGTTGTATTCGTATTATATACCAAATGTGCATTTGGTGAAAGAACGAATTATTCCTCTAATGACATGAAGGGAAAATGAATAATAGGATACTTGGTAATTATATAACTTGTTTGGGTAACCAAGAAAAGAAAGGAAAAATAATAATCTTTATTGCCTTTATTTTCTTCCCTAGAGTAAATGCTTGAAATCGCCATAGTATTTTCATAAACATTGAAAGAATAAGAATTGTCCTAAAGGAATATATTAATCAACGATTTTTGTTACACCTCTATCCACCTGATACATCGTGTGGACAAAAGGTACTCGTGAGCCTGCCGTGCTTGCGATCCTCTGTGGTGATGTAGAGCCTCTTTAGGTTAATCTAAGGCCTCGAAAATGACACTTTCTATGGCAATGCGAAGTCTCGATATTGCCACCTTTTGGCCTTGGATGGTTTTGTCTCTTAGGTGTCAAAAGAAGCTGCTGCTTTGCCTCTTTTTTACTCCGAGGCAATGGGAGGAGACTCTACCATCTGCCATACGAGACAGGCCTCCTAAGTCTAAGGTATTATTCTTTAAGATTGAACATTTGCTAGTTTAACAAAACTTAGGTGGGATCGAATATTAGGCGTCATAGGATTGAACATTTGCTAGTTTATTGTAATTACCTGGTACTCAGTTTAAAGTTAGTGCCCAAAAGTGGGAATCGAAAGACATCTATTAAACAGAAAGAGTTTTCATGATTTTGCACTATTCGAGAATAATGATAACCAATAAATATATAAATATTTTGTTAACAAATTGACCCAAAAAAAAAAAAATCATTTTATTCCTCATCTCGCCTCAACATCAACACACTTCCAAGTCCCAAGGGCAACCGATAAGGCTCCACCTTCCCCTTATGAACCTTTTCTTTCGTCTTTTTAATTTTTTTTTTGAGAAAATTAAAACAAGTTTGTAATTGTTCTTAAATAACTCTACATTATATTTTGAATAATGTTACTTTAAAATCCATTTGGGACATTTTAGTTGACATCCTAGGATGTGTAAAAAATCTGACCATTGATTTGAATAAATGTTATTCCAATAAATGATCAGATTGCTCGCTACATTATGGGATGTCAATTGAGATGTCAGTGTAGCAAAATTGTTATATTTTATTGACGTTTTTTTTAGTTGGACTCAACTGTCATGAAAATGAAATGTTGGAGACTCATATGATTTTTAAAATTAATTAGGGACTCAAGTCCTCCTAGTGTATATGTTAGGAACTTTTGGTGCCAATTTTCCAGAAGCAAATAAAAAAATACCAAAAGAGGGTTGAAATTTTCTATGTAGGTTTAAAATTGGGTATATTACATAACCACATATGTTTCAAAATGCACTTTAAAAAAATTAAAAAATTTCAAAATAACTGATGGCTTGTATTGGAGCTTGGTGCGAATTGATTTTAGTAATTAGGTAGACCATAATGATTATCTTTATGAAATACTAGAATTGTAATAAATATTTCGAATATTGAAATACAATCGATCGATACAACTTCCTAACCTGATTAGGACAACTTCAACCCATTTCAGGTTTGCTCACGTAATAATGGAATAAGGGAAAAATGTATAACTACTAATATTTATAAATGCACTTTCAAACTTGACAAATTTGTAAAATTCTTTCAAAAATTAGGTGGTATTAATTAAATAGACAATTAGATATGATAAGGTCACAATAATATAAAATTTAAGGTCATAGTTATATACTAGCTATAAAATTAGATATGCTACGGTCACAATAATATAAAATTTATGGTCATATTTATATACTAGTTACAATCGCTGAATGTTATCGTCAGAAAGGCACAAAATGTGGATCACAATTTAAAATTTAGTCACAAATCACGTATTTTTATACTCCACAGCTTATTTATTGGTAAAAAAATTATAAAAATAATTGATTATAACTTATTATCGACAACATATTATCAAATTAACTAGTCACAATAACCCAATCAACTACCATTTATCTCCTCCTTCTCACCACCCGCTCTTCACTATTGTTGGCACCACCCAAAAAGTTGTTGCTAGGAGCGTAGGGAAGGAGCCCAGCATTGCCCTCAAGCCATTGAAATTTTAGTAGAAAAAAAATATTTTTTTGGAATTTTTTCTACGTTTCAGTCTAGTAGAATTTTATTTGTACTCTTCATGGTTTCGGCTCGGGTTGCTGCCACTTTAGATCCACAACCACCCACCACCACTACAACAAACCATTGTCACTTCCAAAGAACCACCTCCTGCACCACCAACTAAGTCGCTCACTACCGCTGTAACCACATCACCTATACCAACACCATCATCACCTCCCAGATCACTCAAACGCAACCATCACCTATCACCACCACACCAACAACCATCATCGCCACCAAGATCGGATCGACAACTACCATTGGCACTAGCATCGTGCGGTGTGTCGTTTCACAACTAACAAGTTAAGCAAAAAAATGGGACTAAATCTTAAAGGCAACCCATTCTTCACGATTACCATAACTTGCACTACTAGGAAAAGTAGCGTTTCTCCCGCTGCTTGTGAGTTCATGACTGCAGCAACTATACAAAAAGTAGCAATGACAACGACAAAGAGCATCGTTGTAAAAGCTCAAGAATAGCTAACTAAGAGGGAGGTGAATTAGTTTTCAAGACTTTTCGAAAGTTGACTCTAGATTTAAACCAATGTGATAGCAAATGAAACATTTAAACAAATATGCACAAATACACAAAAACACAAAGTTAAATAGGAACAAGTAATGAGCACAATATAAAAGCGATAAATAAAAGAGAGAGATGATGCAAACGATATACTTGTGGAGGTTCGATCCAAGGTAATAATCCACATTCTCCGCTATCAAGCTCTCCGAGACAAACAAGACCCTTTCACCATGTTGATTGACTTATGGTGTAATCCAACTCTTTGTAACGTTTTTGGTGACTTACAAATAAGGGGCACTGATTCTTATACAATGTTGAGCTTTACAGGACCTCAATACGACCCACATTATTGAGGTTTATGGAACCTCAATATGACCCACACTCTATCAAAGTGATTTTACAATAAAACCATTTCTTGATAAATAGTAAAAAATAAATTAAGAAAGAGAGGCTAAACTTCAATGAATAATAATAAATGATAGCTCAAATGTTAGATGAAATTTTTTGATGAATATGATAATTATAAGTTAGAACCAATCAATCAAAGATCAATGTAAGTTCAAAAAATCTTCTCAACAAATATCTCTCTTTAAATGAATGATAGCAATAAGTTAAGTACTAAGAGAAATAAGGAAACTTTGATAAATATGATGATTTTACAAATTTGATTCAATCAATCAAAGCTTTTAATATAAAAAGGTAAAAAGGATTATACAATATATAAGTGTAAAGACCTTCTTCAAAAATATCTCTTTCTTTTAAAATTGATATAAATAAATTAAGAACAAAGAGATATGAATATCTTTGATGAGAGAAATTGATTCAACTATCAAAGTTTTTGCTATGAAGAAATAAATAAAATGAAACAAAAATGTAAGCTCAAAGAAGATTTTTCACAAATATATTTCATAAGGAAGCTCTCTTCATATTTGGTGTGATGAATAAAAGTGAACTGATATTTATAGCAATCAAAACAAAAAAGTTCTGTCTAACCGAACGATCAAACTGGACGTTCGCGTCCGCTTGTGAAACAGACGACCAAATTAGCCGTTTTGCATCGAAAGTCAGAAGGGTTAGAAAATCTGACCATAAGTGAAACGGATGTTCGCTTGGTCAACAGGACGCCCGGTTGACCGCTGACTTTTTTATATAAACATAATTGTGATCTAAGTTCAAGTATGATTTTGAAAAATCAATCTTACTTTTGATTAAAATATTTTATGCAAGTGATAGTGAAAATAACTTTTCGTGTACAAAATGATTTTTGAGCTATTGTTATTCACTACTAAAGGTCAAAGTGTTATACCTTTACATATAATCTAGAAGGACTAGTCTTTGATCTTCCTTCGAAGTTTATTTCATGTTTGGCTCTTGAACTTCTCGTCTTGATCTTCCTTTGATTTCCTCTCATGCTCTCGATCTTAATCTTTTCTGACATTTATCTTTTAAGCTCTTGTCTCGAATGATTTGACTTGAATGCGTATCTTCCACTTTGATCTTCATTCCAAATTCGATATATAATGCGTAACTTCCACTTTGAACTATCATCACTCAAAATAAATTATTAGAAACAATATTAGGGCCTGTCTGCCTGTGATTCTTCATTGGATTATCAGTGAAAATGGAGCCGTTGAACCCAAACCATGGGTCCCACCATAGAGATGGCCAGTCAACAATGACGGCTGATGTTGATATCCAACGGGCAAATAATCCATTTTTTGGCATCCATAATTTCTACCAGACAGGGTCTTAATCTCATTTGTTATGATCAAATTATTGAGGATGAAGTCGACCATAAGTTAACACGCTGTTGCAGTGACAACAAGTATCATTTTAGTAGACGAGTTGTGCACACAGCTTCAAGTTGCAATTCCAAGGTGAATGTTGCTGCTGCCCACCTGTTGTCGTCGAAAAAAGTATGATGCATATTTTTGTTTTCCGTGACTTTTGAGAAAATAAATTAGGGTTAAGGTGGGTAGGTTGTGATGCCCAATTGGCTATATGGATACACCCGATTTTTAAAAAAAATATATGATTTAATTATTGAAATAAAAAATGGAATAATATGTGTATGTAAATGTAATTTCCTTGTGGAATAATAGGTCATGCTTACACTACAGTTAATTTTCAAAAGAATACAATTATAAAATGAAGTTTAAGGTTTCATTATTCACTAATCAGGTGTTTAATATTAACAACCATATTATAAATTAATTTAAATACACAATCTCTCTCTCTCTCTCTCTCTCTCTCTCTCTCGTATCTTTACTCTCTTAATCACTCTACCTCTATAACCATTTTTCCATACTCACTTTTTTGATAATCAACGTTGCAAGCAGAGGTAGCTAGGAATACCTTAGAGGAAGCTCCTCTAATGAAGCCTCGATTGGACAACGTTATTTGTGGTGGTTTTGTGCAAATCGTCTCTTTCATTTGCACGATAGATTTCGACTCAGGTTCGTTCATAAAGGATGCAGATGGAGGCTGCTGAAAGTTTATTATTGACGAAATTGAATGATAATCTAATATGAGGTTATTGTGTTTTGAGAGATTAGTCAAATCATTTAACTAACGGAAATCAAGAGTTGGTACTGTAATCCATTTGGTATGATCAATTGATTTTCTGGTTTGCTTTTCTTGTTGGGATTAGACATATTTGTAATGATTTTGTAGTGCTTTTGTGATAGTTTTGCGGTTGTTTTGTGGTGGAGCTAGCAATGGTCAAATGTTCATAGGATGTATATCAAATGCTGTATTGATATTCAATGGTGGTGATAGTATGTGTCATTATACGTAGGTCACTTATAAATATTGACAGGTCGTATGTAATATTGTATAGGTTACAAATCAATGTCAACATGTCACAAATCAAAATTAACTGGTCACATATCATATCTCATACATCTTTGTGCATCAATAACAAGTCACGAATTCAAGTTCACATGTTACACTACATATATTAAAGGCCACACTTTACAATTTACTGGTTACCATTCACAAGTCATGGATCATATTGTATACGTTATAGATAAACGTCAACAGATCATAGATCAATATTAATTGGTTACATATCAAATGTCATATGTCTTTGTGCACGGATAACAAGAAACAATTCACAGTCCATAGGTCAGTAGTTATTTATATATGTTACAGATAAATTATTATTGGTAATAGATGCAAGAGAATTTGTCGTGCGCCATTGAATCAATATAATAGTAACAACTCAATGTTTAAAGGTCATAGATCTAAGAGAAGTTGTCATAGCCATTGAATCAACACCACAAATAATAGTTTACACGTAATTTAAATCGCACTATAAAAAATATACAAATTGACACCTTGATCTATCCACCACCGCCTACACAACCACCGTCGTCACCACCTACCAATAATCGTCCACAAAAAATCATCGACTCCTAGATAAAAAAAATACCACAAAAAAGAAACCACCAACAATCTCTGGCCATTGCGCCGTAATCATCGTCACTCACAGAGACTTGAACCACTACACAGTTACCATTACTGTGTCTCGTTGCTCAATAGCATTGACGACGAGCACCACTATTAGAGGAAGAAGGCAGTGAAAAGAGGATAAGTAGAAGTAAAGAGTGAGTAGAGTAGAGAGAGAAGAAATTGGAGTAGATCTAGATACTAGGATGGATATTTATTAAATATATAATACTATCTTGTATATATAATATTTGTTAATTACCTCCCGAATTTTGAATTTTTAAATCTTTTCTCTTAAAATTAAATTGCAGCATAGTTAACACCTTAGGGCTGAATTACGTATTCTTCCCCATGCTTTAACCTAGCTAGGCCCAATTAACGGTTTTGTAACCCATGGAAGGAAGAAAAAAGGTGTTTCTGTAATTCCGCAGGCAATAATTAAGGGTGGTGTATTCAATTGGAATTTTTGAAAACTTTAATAAACTTTTTTTTAAGTAATAACTTATATGGATTTTTTTTTATAAATTTGTATGAATTTGAAGTCTTTCATAGATTTCTATGGACTTTTATTTGAAAGTTTTTAGACTTTTGTAAAATTTAAAAGATTTTTGAAAACTTTTATTTGAAATAAAATTCACGTAAATCTAATATATTGGTGTGAAATTCTCACATATAAGGTATTGATTCATACAATTCCCCTTTTCCTTTCCATTCTTTTTCTTCCCATATGATGAAAAAAATTAAAATAAAAAAAATTTAAGATATATATATATATATATATATA
>NC_036251.1:30937901-30945290 GCF_002742605.1 Olea europaea var. sylvestris
TATATATATATATATATATAATAATAATAATAATAATAATAATAATAAATTTAATATTTAATATTATTAATACAATATACTTTTAGAAATAAATAAAAATTAATATATTTAAATTTAATTATAAATTTTTCATATAAATTTTATAATTTAATAAAAAATAGATTTTTTCAAAAAAAAAAAAAGAAAGAAAAAGGAAAAAAATTACAAGAATCTAATTTAATTTTTCATAGGAAATAGAGATATACGACAAGAGAAAAGAAAGACAAATATAATTCATAGAAAAAAATAAATTTTAATCATACATATTTGTAGAAGGAAAATTGAAAGAAAGATTAAATTTTTTTTTTGTGAAAGTCTCCAAATATCTCGTGACTAATGATAAACAAATTTAAAGATTTTATATGAGCATTTTTTGCTTAAAATTTGAATATCCAAAATTAATAGAGACTTTTAAAATATTTTAATTGAATATACCTTAATTTTTAAAGATTTTTGTAAAATTTATAAAAAATTTAATTGAATATACCGTAATTTTATGAATTTTTAAAAGTAGTATAATATAGTACGTCAATATCGTTCAGTGGTACTTTATCCGAGTCCCGGACTTTCTGCCGTTCCATTTTGTGAGCGGCAGCACTTGCAAAATATCATTCACTCTGTTTATCACTACATGAACTTTTCGAATTTCCATAGCTAGAGTACATGGCGGTTCGCGCGATGAATGGTAGCGCAATCTTGCGCTGCTGCACGGCGTCGCCACCAATCGCCGCCATAAGATGCTGCGTCCACCAGTACAAGGCTGTTCACTTCCACCGTGGTGGTCAATCCACCAAACTAGGGTTTCCGTTATCAATTTTGCAGCGAAGTTATAATAAAGTTTCTAATGTTGGAGATAGAATCGTTGCAATTCGAAAATATTCGGTGCAGAGCCTTGTGGATATGGTCGTGGAAGAACTTGAATCGTTGCGCAAGCGTGGCAGAGTTCGCGCGTCCAACAAGTATGAAGTATATAAATTCATATATTTGCTCCTAGACTTACTTTCTTCAGTTGTCGCCTATGTTGTTATATCATTTCTTTGATTCTTATTCGAGTGTTGAATGTTTTTATGTATCTAGTATCGATTTTTTTGTGAATGGTAACCGAATTATTTTTGGATAAATTGTAATGTTTAAGTTAATAAATTGGTGTAATTGGAGCTGGTGAAACTGTCTGTGATAAAATGTGTGAAATTTTTCGAAAACTTTGGAGCTTTATGATGGGAGTTCAGAACTTGTCCTTGGCTTATGAAGGTTCCTAATTACATATTTTGATTTTTTGGGATTTTAATGCATTTTAACTATTCGGAAGCTAAAGTTATGATAACTACTTGAGAAGTCCCAGCTCACATTTGATCAATCCCTAAAGTGAGATTTCTCTGATGACCTCAATGTAGTTCTCTGAGAAAATACTATGTTAAGTGACAGAGCTAAGGAAACAAAGAGTCAAGTCCTTTGGTTAAATAATATGGTTATCTATATGAATCGCACTATATGTGGTATTTGTTGTTGAATTGTTTTTGCAGGTTGGAACTGAAAAGCAATGAAGAGATTCTTGAAAATAAGTTAGGGAAACAGGTGCTGCAGAAAGGATTTCTGCTAGAGTTCAAGAAAGATCCGGAGAGGGTATTGCTGGCAGTTGCACAAAAGCCTGATGGCAAGAAGAATTGGATGGTTTCTGATCAGGTTTTGTTAGAAACAACTAATGCGGCATATTGGATAGGTTGCTAGGTGTTGGATTCTTGTCTTTTTCTACACTTCTCAAGCACTTTAAGCTTCGTGTCTCTCAATTTGTTCCTTTGGTTCACTTATGCAGAATGGTGCCATGACCTCCATTAAACCGCAGCAAATTACTTTCATAGTTCCTGGTGTTGAAAACTTTGACCACACAGAGATATCAGACTTTGTTCAGAGAGCTCAGAGTAATTTGGTATGTTAATCTGTCATTTGGAGTAATGTAGCTGTTTTGGATTCTTTTTCTGTTTGTACATTGTAACCACTTGCTTTGTTATTTGTTCAGGATGCAACATTGCTCGAGTTTGCCTGGATTGAGCTTCTTGAAAAGAACAAATCAGTAACAGTGGAAGAGCTGGCTGAGGTAAATTTTTTTCATAACTAAATTAGCATTTCTGTGTTCCTCTAATGACATTAGTTTATTCTAACAGATGATTTTTGGTAGTGCCGAGCCTCTTGAGAGCTATTGTGCTCATCTACTGCTTTCAAAGGATGACATATACTTCACTGTTTTGGAGAGTAAAGGTTCATTTTCTGTTTATGGGCCTCGACCTGTTGTTCAGGTATGTTACAACGTCTTGTCACTAATAATATAGATTTTTGGTTTCTCATTGTCTATTGGGTATTATCTGCTGTGCTTGTTTCCAGTTGGTGTTCCTGGTTAAGTTTCGGACTATTAATTGGTTTTTCATAATGCTCCTCACCATGACGCTTATTTGCTTTGTTGTCTTGTCTATTAGATATGATTCAATGAATATCAATTGCTAGGTTGAAGAACTTCTACGGCGGAAGCAAGCCAAAGAGGCTGCTGAGAAAGAACTTCAAGAGTTCGTGAAGTTACTGAAATATGCCAGGGAAATGCCTCCGCATTCAAAACCCAAAAATTCTTCGTGGAGAACTGATGAGAAGATCTGGAATAGGATTGAGTCTCTTGAAGCATATGCAATAGATGATTGCAGGACTGATAACCAAAAGAAAACAGCTGCAATGGTAACTTTGACTTTCTTATCCTTAATGTCAGGTTATTTGGATGAAACTAGTTGGAAGAAAAATGATTGTTTTCCTTTTCGAAAGGGAGGTTCCATTTTTTATCCTTTAGACCCCATTTGATTGATTCTAGAGCTCAACTCCTGATTCTCCAGCAACCAAAAGTTCTTTTAGTTGTTCGGTAAATTTCAAAAAAATGATTAGAGAAAAATGGGAACCAGATTTTGAGAAGCAGCAAAATGGTAGCGTTTTTGATTTTGCTTTTACCTTCTCCAATTATCGATAATGAAAATACTAATTTGAATTCTAATTAATTAAATTAATTCATTTTTCATCCAAGGCTTATTAATATTCTAGAATTAATTCATTTTTTTTATCCAAGTTCTACTAATATTCTAAAAATAAATTCAGAAACAAAATTGAACATGATGCGTTAAAGTTAATTTAAATATATGCAAGTATTTTTCTACTATATCTAATATGTTTCTATTTTGTAATTTTTTTTTAATTTGAGATTTAGCCCCTGTTTGATAGCCCTTTTTTCGAAAACAATGTTTTAAATAGTGATTTTAAGGTATTGTGTGATTAAAAAGTAGTGAAAAATTTTGGATTTACATGCAGAATATTTTGTTGTGTCATGTGTGAATGTGTGGTTGAAAATGAGTACGTAGAATAAAGAGTTCTGAAATAATGATTGTCAAACATGGTTTTATTAATAGATATTATTTTTTCATTTTAAAATAATTATAGTGAATATGTTGTCTTATTTCTAATATTACATATTGTTATCGTTATGAACCGTGTCCGTAATTTGGGAATAAACGTGACGTATGGTAGGAATATAAAGTCTAGAATTATTTCCTAATTAGAGAGGGTTATTTCTTTTTGAGAAATATCCTCTTCATGTATATATATATGTGTACTCGTTGGTGAATTGGAATGAGAAATTGATATTTTTTTCTAAATCAATTAACATGGTATCAGAGCTCGGGTTTAAGACTTTTTGAAAATTTGGGGATTGTTCTTAGTAGTGGTGGCAAAAGCTTGGGTCGGTAATTTTGGTAGAAGAAACCGACACTTACTAGGTTATTCGTTCGCGGGGAAGATCGGAAGAGGCTACGGTGGTGGTGCAACGACCGTTTTCTTACTCTGCAATGAGTGTTGTCTGCTGTAGGTTCCAAGCTGTTCGAGCAAGTTGGTCAGCTTAGGTGTGACATCTTGCTGTAGGTGTGTGTGGCGATCAATGACGGTAGTTTGTGTGAGAGGCGCGTTAGCTTCATCGTGTCGTTTTTCTCCTACAGTGGGTGAATCCATTAGAGGAATGCCGGGAGAGCTTGGCGGTCAAGGAAGTCTGCTGACTTGGGTCAGTTTGGATTTCAACAGGTTGGATCTGGAGTTCATCAATTTGGGTTTGGGCCTTTATCTAGTGGGTGAAATTATTTGGGCCGTCACCTTTTTGGGCCTTGATTAGTGGCCAGTTTTCTTTATTTTGCTTGGGCTGCTTCTTTAGTGGACTTGCATTATTATTGTATAATTTGAGTTGCTTTCTTTTGTGCCTTCTCTGGTTATCTATTAATTATCCTTGGGAGTTGGTTCCTTTACCCCTTAATAAAAAGGTAATCGGATGCAAATGGGTGTTTACAGTCAAGATGAACCTTGATGGATCTGTTGCTCGATTGAAGGCTCGTTTGGTTGCTAAGGGGTATGCTCAAACTTATGATGTGGACTACTCTGAGACTTTCTCTCCAGTTTTTAAGCCAGCTTCCGTTCGTTTATTCATTTATCTTGCTACTACTTATCATTGACCACTTCACCAACTAGATGTTAAAAATGTATTCTTTAATAGTGATTTGTAAGAAGTTTACATTGTGCAACTACCAGGGTTTGTTGCTGAGGGGAAGTCAAGAAAGGTCCGCAAACTGTAAAAGTCGTATGGACTGAAACAATCACCAGATGCCTGGTTGGGAGATTTAGTGAGGTTGTGATTAAATTTGGCTGCATATGATCACTCAGTATTCTTTAGACAATCTATGGTTGGGTATATTATGTTAGTAGTATATGTTGATAATATTATGATTACTAGTAGTAAGGCTGGACGTGGTCCGGTCCAGTTTGGTTCTAAAGATAATCGAATTGGACCCAAAATTTTCAAGTATTTATTATGTGGAGCTGTCAGATCCAAATCTAATTATGAAATTGTTCGAGTTCAGTTCCATTCGGTTCAGTTCGGTTTGGTTCTGTTCCATTCGATTTCCAGGTTCCGTATTATAATTAAATTTTTTAATATTTACAAAACTATATTGATTTAAGTAATGATATGTTAAATCTTAACTCTTACAATATAACGTAGTCCAATCTTATGTGTTTTTGCATCTCTCTTTGCTGAGTTTTTCATATATTTGATTGTTAAAATCACAAAAAAGGAAGATAGCTAGCCCACAATAATTAACAGAGACGTTGAGGATAGGAAAATTATATTTTTGGGTTGAGATAAATTAACTAGTTAGCAAATTTATTAAGAAAAATAAAATAATTTGGTTTATTTAAAATAAATTAATTAAAAAATTATGGAGATTCGGTTCTTATTCTTGATCTAGAATTGAGAGCCAAATTGAATCCGTTGGTTTTCGATCGAGATATCCGTTTGGATATATAACTTAAGAAGAACCGCTCGGTTCGATTGAGTCTAGTCGGTTCAGTTTTGAAGTTTTGTCTAGCCCTAACTGGTAGTGATACTAGTGACATAAGTATGCTAAAAGCTTTCCAAGGCATAAGGCTTCAGATAAAAGAGTTAGGTCCTTTAAAATATTTTTTAGGGATAGAGGTTTCTCGAAGTGGTAAAAGAATTTGTTTGTTTCAAAGAAAATACGTTCTAAACCTACTTGATGAGACAGGTTTAGTGGAAACAAAACCGGTTGATGCTCCCATGATACCAAATGTGACTTAGGCCTGAAAATGGAGATGTGTTTGTTGATGCAAAGAAATACAGGAGAGTGGTGGGAAAATTGAACTATCTCACGATTACTCGTCCAGATATCGCCTTTCCAGTAAGTGTTGTTAGTCAATTTATGTCATCTCCTACAATTTAACATTGGGATGCTGTAATTCATATATTGAAGTACCTCAAAGGAGCTCTAGGGCGTCAAATTCGTTATAGAGACCATGGTCATTGTAGAGTTGGGGATTTTTCAGATGCGGATTGGGCAGGTTCTCTTGTGGATAGGCGCTCTACTACAAGGTATTGTGTATTCGTTGGGGGTAATTTGGTCTCCTGGAAGAGTGAGAAACAAAGTGTTGTAGCTCGATCAAGTGCAAAATCTGAATATCGAGCTATGGCACAGGTAACTTGTGAACTTGTGTGGGCTACATCACTTACTTGGGGAGATTGGCATATATAAGTCCTACTCTATAAACCTGTGGTGTGATAATCAAGCAGCTATTCACATTGCTACGAATCTTGTATTTCATGAGAGAATAAAGTACATAGAGGCAGACTGCCATTTTGTTCGTGAAAAGTTACAGCAAGAGTTGATTTCGACCAAGCATGTCAGGACAAGGGATCAGTTGACTAATATGTTTACTACAGCATTAGCTGGGACTCGAGTAAACTATATTTGTAATAAGTTGGGCATGAATGATATCCATGCTCCAACTTGAGGTGGATTGTTATGAACCGTGTACCTAATTTAAGAATAAATGTGATGTATGGTAGGAATATAAAGTCTAGAATTATTTTCTAATTAGAGACGATTATTCTCTTTTGAGAAATATGTGTGTGTACTCTTTGGTGAATTGGAATGAGAAATTGAGATTTTTTTCCAAATCAATTAACAGTTATAAAAGTAAAAACAAATTTTAAAAGTTTATAATACTATTAATGATGATAATAATACAAAAGAAATTTTTATAATTAACGGCAGTTACAATAATAATATACCGATGCAGCAGTAGATCACTTTTGTTTACCAAAAACTAAAATGCTCAATCCTAAACAAAGTTTACCAAACACTTAATTTTTATTTTTTTATTTTTTTTGGGCTGATTTTTCTTAGCACGGCAAAAATCAATTCTCTTAAAAGCATAGCATTACCAAACCAAACCGTAAACTATCTCATAAAGTTATTCAATTGTTACCGTGCTAAAAGATGACATTATGTAATTGGAGAAAAAAAATGATGAAAGAAAGGGAAATTCATATTGACTTCCTTAATTCTGGCAGATTCTGAAGGCCATGGGACTAGCTAAAACAGCATCAGCGGCAGTAGATCTCCTCATAGATATTGGCTATTTCCCTGTACACGTCAATCTTGATTTGTTAAAGTTGAATATTCGCACTGATTATCCGGAAGAGATTCTAGCAGCTGCTGAAAGTGTTCTCTTAGAGTGTCCTGACCTGGATAAGGTATGCTTCCTCTTTATTCTTTTAGCACTTTTAGCCATGGCCTGTTTGCTACTCAAGTGTAAAACTCTGAGATCTAGTGCAGTTAATTCAAATTTTGATTGTCACATTTTCTTAACTGTATTAAGTTCGAATCACGATCTTTTCTATACCCATGATTTTCATTCCTTTCCACTGCAGAATGGAGCTGCTTTTAGATGCATCTTTTTTATCCCCCCCCCCCCCCCCCCCCC
>NC_036251.1:30945326-30956835 GCF_002742605.1 Olea europaea var. sylvestris
AAGTTTTCTATGTGTATGTTAACCTTTCTCTATGCCTTTTTTTTTAATCAGAATGATGTGATTAAATAGAGCAATGCTACATGTACATTCTGTAAATACAGCCTGGTTGATAGCATGCCAGCTAGCAAGATTTCATTGGTTTTGAGCCAATTAGATTCTGCCATCTCAGAACCTGTAAATCCGTCTGTACAAAAAATCTGTCAAGTAGCATTTTTGGAATAAATATGTTGTGTTATCCAATACTTATTTCTGCAAGATTATATGCTTCTCTTTGTTTTCAGGTTGACAGAATAGATTTGACTCACCTAAAGGTGTACGCAATTGATGTTGATGAAGCTGACGAGGTAGTAATCAATAGAGGCTTTTAAACTTTATCACAGAGAACATGTGTGTTTGAGATACCATATTGGCCATGTGCATCTAATACTAGAGGAACTATCAGTTTGCTAATTGCTGATGAACATGTACATGCAGCTTGATGATGCATTGAGTGCAACAAGGCTACAGGATGGCCGCATTAAGGTTTGGATACATGTTGCAGACCCGACTAGCTTAATTCAACCTGGGAGCATGATAGACAAGTAAATATGATGCTCATGGAAAATTTATTTCCAAAACCAATCTTCTGAGGCATAATCTAATATAGTTCTTGATCTGCAGAGAGGCAATGAAGAGGGCAACTTCTGTATTTTTACCAACTGCTACTCACCCTATGTTTCCTGAGAAACTGGCCATGGAAGGCATGAGTTTGAAGCAAGGAAAGCCATGTAATGCCGTTACAGTTTCTGTTGTGCTGCACTCTGATGGCAGGTAAGTAGTTAATAGTTCAGTAGACAATGTTAATAGAGGGAACTTTCTACAGAGAACCTGCCATCTTTGAAGGGCAATATGTTCTAATCATGGGGCTTACTGTCTGTCTGGAGTATTTTGAAAACAAATTTTTCAGCATTGAGGAAATTCAAACTGTATTTAGAATGAAAACAGAAACTGACTTTTTTCTGCATCACCTTCTCTATTTCAACCTTTCCATTGTAATTATTTCCAAGTTCCCCACGTTTTATTGTAGGATAAGTTAATTGTGTGAAAGTTAAAATAAAAAATGGCCTCGCCTTTGTGGTTTTAAAGACTAACCCATGCTACTGCATTGTGAAGTTGATGATGTGTAGAATGTTTTACAAAATATCTCGGCAACTAAGACCTCTTTTGGAATATTTCTTATAGATGTGGAATATTACTGAATTCCTCATGTAGGATTGTTCGTTTCTGATCCTTTTGATCTAGAATAAAAATTATGAAGCATGTCTCATGTTATTTGTACCTTTCTATTTCATGGAAGAATGTATAATAGCTTGCAATGGAAGTTTTTGAAAATAAACTTGCTGCTTCTATCTCTTTATAGCATTGCAGAATACCTAGTGGAAAACTCAATTATCAAACCAACTTATATGCTAACATACGAGAGTGCATCTGAACTTCTCCATCTGAACCTAGAAGAGGAAGTTGAACTCAGACTTCTTTCTGAGGCTGCTATGCTCCGGTTACAGTGGCGTCGGGGACAGGTCAGATAAATTTTTCCAATATTGGAAACATATTACAGTGTAGTTTAATGTCTGTAGTTTACCAGCTGGTTTTGTGCCCGTATCTTGCATGTAGCTTGTAATGATAGTGAATCAAACTTGTCAAAAATAAATATAAGATTTTGTTTTAAAGGTGATTCCTAGTTCATCTAGATTGATTAATTTTTTATCATGTTTGGCGAGTTAGAGAAGATCTCTCGATTTGAAATTTGCAGCAATTCAATTTGCTCCACAGTTGAAAGTCCTATTTTTCAATTGATGGTAACCTTACCATTCAACTTTCCACCTATCTCATGTACCTTCTCTTATGGATAGTCTGTCTGGCACTTGACACATCTGTTTCTGTTGTTTGCAATTATGCTTGTACATGTTACAACCCGTGCATTCTTCATCGACAAATGCATCAAGCATAAATATGGTCCATGGCAAATTTGAATCTTTGCAACTGTCACCTGATATCTGGGCTTGTGTATTTGTGCATTTTGCTGCTTCAATAGCAGCAATGCTAGTGATTTTTCATCAGATTTAAGGTTACTGTAGTATAGTAATTATTGGTATCCTACATTATCATGAATGGTTTAACTTCTCTCCTACTAGTAACTTTCTTCCTGAATGTCTATTATCACACCACATTATTTGCCATTCACATTGTGTGCATATGAGCCTAAATGCCTTGTGTAGGGTGCAATAGACACATCCACGATAGAAACAAGAATCAAGGTGACTAATCCAGTCGATCCGGTACCCTTGATCAAGCTTTATGTGGAAAATCAGGCAGATCCTGCAATGCGGCTTGTAACTGAAATGATGATACTTTGTGGCGAAGTTATAGCCACTCTTGGTTCTTGTAATAACATACATTTACCTTACCGGGGCCAACCTCAATCAAATATTGATATATCTGCATTTTCTCATCTGCCTGAAGGCCCTGTAAGGAGTTCTGCTATAGTTAAAACCATGCGTGCTGCTGAAATGGATTTCAGGAAGCCTATACGCCATGGGGTTTTAGGACTTCCTGGTTATGTTCAGTTCACATCTCCTATCCGAAGATATATGGATCTCCTTGCACACTATCAGGTAGTTTTTCATGAATTACAAATAATTCTGGATATATCATGGTAAATATAAACTAATCTACTTTGATGTTTGACAACTTGGTACATGACATGCTATCAGTGCTTGGTATGTTTTCCCCTTGAAATTGTACTTGGGAAATATCTAATGAATCATTTAACCTACAATGTGCCTTTGCATCAAACACCTCCGACTAGTTTGTTTAATTTCAATCATGTTCACTTGTATGGGATTGCTTTCATCTGCCATCCATATACCCACCAGAAATCATGACATGTCATAGCATTGCATACGAGTTCGGCAAGCTAATTCGTTCCCCATATGTAGGTGAAAGCTTTTCTTAGGGGAGACTCTCCTCCTTTCTCAGCGGGTCAGCTGGAAGGGATGGCATCCATGATTAACATGAATACTCGGGTAGTAAGAAAGCTCTGCAACAGCAGTCTTCGATATTGGATAATAGAATACTTGAGAAGGCAACCAAAAGAGAGAAGTTTTTCTGCTTTGGTCCTCAGATTCATCAAAGATAGAGTTGTAGCAATACTCTTGATGGAGGTAATCACACGACAATTGCTTAAAATTACAAGCAGCAAGAATTTGCTTATTGAAATTTCCCCTTCCCGACCATTTATTCCAGAATTAAGCAGACAATTGAGATTTCCTATAGAATTTCACCTTTGTGTCAATTAAAAGCAAACTGGTTTTGTTAATCTACTGATGATAAATGAGTTTAGGAGTGTGATAAGTCATCAATGAAGGGAGGTTTTAATATTTGTCAAAAATAAAAGTGAGAATTTCTGCTTTGTGTTAATTAAAAGCAAACTGGTTTTGTTGATCTACTGATGATAAATGAGTTTAGGACTGTGATAAGTCATCAATCAAGAGAGGTTTTTATATTTGTCAAAAATAAAAGTAAAACCTGGATTCTTACATTTGCAACTTAACTGAACTAATGTTTGTTTACTGTTTTCAGGTTGGATTACAAGCTTCTGTTTGGGTATCTGTCGGAGTACAGGTTGGCGATGAAGTAAAAGTTCGAGTGGAAGAAGCACTTCCACGTGATGATGTTCTCACTTTGAAGGAGGTTCAAGGAATATAAGGACTTTTTCCCGATGAAGCTTGTGGCTGAGTCTTTGTTCCAAGACCAAGCTGTTTGGTAAAACCAAATCTTGAAGTCAGTCAAAAATATATATTTTTTGGAAAATGGCATGGGCATTGGCTTTGATTCGGCTCAATGCTATTATTTTTGTGGCAAATAGGTATAACCACTAAAGATTCTAGCATCTCTTATTCGGATGCTAGTTTAGATGCGCTAATGGACAAGAATATATTGGTGTAAGCTGATTTCTGCATAGACACACAGTTCAATCCCTGATGTCTCTTAGGGGCCTCAGTTCAATTATCTGCGTTGTGACCCATTTTGGAGGACACTAAACTGATTTGCTGCAGGGTTTTAGGTCAATTTCGCGAGGAAGTCAGCAGGCGCTGACAACCTTGCATTGATTTTTTGTTCTGTCGGATCAGAAATATACATAAAGGTATTTGTCTCCACTGCTGGTAGATAGCTTTCTAGGCGAAAGAATTGATTGTAAGATTATGTTCTCTCTTGATTATAGCTGGTATTTGAAGTCTTATATTCTCTCCCTCTGTATCACTTCCCTTTTTCTTTCAAAATAAATATAAAGTTGAATGCGGTATTATAGGGCTTTATGATTACCGATAACAATTTCATCCGGTGATGCCGCCAGACATGAGCTGATTGCCGATGAAAAAACCTTTATTCTTTCTTCACTTTATTTTTGTTTCTTGAATATTTCTTCGAGGGTTAATCGTTTTGGAAAATTACTGTACTTTGGGTCAAGTCACGGAATCTCTCTGAACAAAAATGTTGTAAAAATGTTCTTAAACCATCAGTGGTTGGGAGAAGTGGATGGCAATTTGTGCCATGTATGAATTTTGTTTGCTACATAGTTCCGTTGTAGTCAACTTATGAAATCTTAACGAGTTATGGATGGAGAGCATTTTAACAAAGGTCAGTTACATTTCAGCAACTTTTATAATGCAATGAGGTTTCGTGATTCAACCCAAACTTCAGTTATTTTTGGAACGATTAACTCGAAGTTTTAGCAATTTTTATAGTGAGAATATATTTTTTCATAAATAACTAGATCCTTATTTTATTTTACCTAAGGAGTAGGAATGGCATAAAAAAAAATAATAAAAAAAAAAATAAAAAATTGTTGTACCCAATGCTCGTGGCACTGTCCCGTTCTAGATTCTTCGCCTAATTGGTACACGGAGTAGGAATAGGGTGGGGTCGTCTTCCTGAGACGGAGGACGGAACATACCAAACCCATTTAAAGTTCATTTTAAAATACGAGTTTTTTGTCACATATAGAGAAAAAAAATCATCATTTCTTAAGAAAATATGGATTTTTCTTCCATTTGAAAACAAATAATAATTTTCACCAATTAATAAAATTAAAAGAATGAAAAAGAAAAAATTTAAAAAAAAAAAAGAAAAAGAAAGAAAGTAAATGGGGCAGGGAAAGGACATGGCGACATGACCCTAATCTGCCTCGTTGTCATTCCTATAGTGAGGAGTTATTTGTTTTTAGGTTAACAATGAAGTTGTTCATAGATAAGCCTCTTCTTGAAACTCCACAAAGCAGTACATTTGTGATATTTAGAATAAAGTTTTTATGTAATTAGTGTAATTCTGTCTGATATTCAGAATAAAATTTTTACGTAATTAATGCAACTTTTAACATCTTCTCATCTTGGGCCACCTTAGTGAAGACTTGAATAAATATCTATGAGTCATTCGAGATACATAGATAACAAGTGATTTGAATGTTTATAAGATAATCACAAATAATATCTCTTACAACTAGCAGAGATTTTTGATAATTAAAAATTTTGATATGTTGTCGTAAAATGAATTGAAATGAACCCTTCATATCAAAACCTAATGTTAGTAAATAATAATAATTTAGCTAGTAAATTCACCAAATGCCTGAAAATATCCAAAGTATGTTGAGATTTAAGGATGACAACGGAGCGGATATAGGATGGATAGGTCATTTTCACTCCCATCTCGCAGGTATTTTTGTCATCTTTCTCCGTCCCCATACGCGATTAAAGCAGAACGGGATGGAGTGGGGAGAGGTAGGTCCCTTGCCCCATTTATCATCCAATTTATTTTTATTTTTTGTTTTTTATTTATTTTATTTTTTATGTCTTTGTTAGTAAATATCACATTTTTTAAAAAAATTGTTGAAAACAATTCATTTTCTTTAAAAATGATGATAGATTTTTAATTTTTGTTTGATAAAAAAATTAAATTTGAAATTAACATTAAATGGGCGGGAACTATGAGTCCCATGCCTACTACATACCCTGGCAATGACTCCCGTCTCGTACTAACCTCGTTTACCCGATTAGGCGGGTGGACGGGTCTCCAATGATACTTGGTTGAACGAGTTTTTTTGTCATTCCTATTGAGATTTAGAACATTTTCTTATCTGTATCTAACTACTCCAATTATTATGCAATAAATACCAAGCTATAATTTTGAATTCGTGGTTCTTCGGTACTTGGAATTGGACACAATAAATTAAGATAAATCGATATATCTGTCTACTATTTTAGTTTTTACTAATTTAATCACCAACGGGAAAAATTCGTTCTTTCTCGTGTGTTTCAACTGCTGTAAATAAATAATGAACTGAGAAGTGAAAGTTTTGTTTTGTTTTGTTTTTTTTTTAAGCTAGACTAATTAAAAAAAAAGGGTCAAACAAAAATTAACCAAATGATTCATTGTAGCACATATAATTGTCACGAGTATTAACATAATAAAACAGGGGATAACTTTGAGAATGGCTGGAGAATTCTTCCTTTTTTCCATAATAGCCTTTCCTATTAAAAGTACTATTTTACCCTTAATGAAATTATTTGCAAGATTTATCTTATGTCTTTTAAAAATTTATCAATCAGGCTCTATATCTATATTTTTTAATCTTTTGAACATTTTTAAATATTCTCTATATCTTGTTAGTTCTTCAAAGATTATAGGTTGTCCTTTTTTAGTTATATATCCTCAAACTAAACCTTGTGAAATTTCTTCTTGTATATTTCTATGTTTGGTTATAATATCTTCTACTTTTCTTATTTCTTTATAAGTTATCACAGAGTCAAATCCTATATTATTTTTACAGCTATAATCTATATCTCTATATATTTCTTCAATTTTTTCTTTACCAACAGGGAATATATCATCCTATTTTTCATCTAATTTAAATAAAAACGAAACATCTTTTTCATCTAAAAATAAAATAAGATTTTTATCATCAGTAGTAGTGGAAGTGGATGCTTGTGAATTGTTCATGGAATAATTAAAGCATAAGCATGTAAAATAAGTAAATAACTTACAGTAATCAAGTGGAAATAAACAGTTTTTCCCTCCAGTATGCTCTTATAGATGATTTGCATGTACTTAATCAATCTTCTGAATCAAGTAAAGATTTAAAATGTTTTTGAAATCATTTGGGTCCACAACTGCTTTCGCAAAAAGGCTTTTCAATTAAGGTTGCATTTCTCATTCTAGAGAACTAGCCGTGTTTCCACAGACGCTATCTCACAGTATCCAGAGTCTCTGTTTTCACCTTTATCCAAACTCTTTTCAGAATCAAGTTCTTACTTGGAACAAAATTTTAAAAGATAACTCACACATAAGGTGCTACAAATTTTTGTTAGAAAACTGCCTTTTCCCCTAACCATTCATCAAATACGGGTACTTTGACATGGCTAACATCCATTCAAAATCAAAGTTTTGAAAATCTTTTAAAATCTCTATCTGTACTGCCGAGGAATCATGAGAAACTTAACGAAATCCTTTTTGTTGAACATGACAAACTTTACTTTAATATTCATAAACTGAAATTGTACATGCTTACAAACTATATTTACATACCTTTGGTACTCATCTTATGAAGTTTAGAACTCCATAAGTGATTACCTTATTACACGCTTTCCTATTTTCAAACTATCTAATATTTTTCTGAATACAAGTAGTGTATACAGATTACAAAAGATTTCTCTTAGATGTGTTTAAGAGATAAGCTATTTCGAGATATCTCCTTCCTTCCTTCATGCTCCCTTTTATAGGAGATTTTGGAATCTTATCTTGGACAGGTGTTTTCCTTCTTTTTTTTTTTTTTTTTTTTTTTGTTGGGTAGCTAGGCCATCTTATCTCCACCGGATTCTTCATTGTCTTCTTGTTGGGTGGACCTCTTCTTTTGAAATTAGATGCCTTATCTTTTGAGTTTGTCTGCCACTTGTAACTATTGGTGAGGAGTAGTTACAATTATAGAGACTTTTCTTGTATTATCTTCTGTCTTCTAGTAGCCACAGTTTTTCTTTAATAAATTTCTTTATTAAAGTAGTGATAAAGGGCTACTTTAGTCACCATCACTTCTCCATTTTCGAATCAAAGAATTCTGTAGGGAATTCTTCATCATTAAGGGATGCTTGACTCATATCTTCAACAACACATTATTCACAGTGGTGATCACTGTAATTCCAAAGTAATTTGCATAATTCTTTAGCCATATCCTCTGATTCGTGCACTTGGTTGGATATAATTGCAGATAATAAATGATCAAGATAACAAATATCTTCTTCTTTGGTATCCATCCTTGCATTGGAATAGATAATATGATCTTCAGATGGATAAACCCATATTTTTTCTTTCTCAGTAATTATTTGAGTTACATGTTCAAATATCTCTTTATACCCTTTTGCTCGCCTGTAGGGCATCATATTTAGGATATTTTGATATCCATTTTTAACAACCTTTTGATTAGTTGGTAAAAAATGTTGATTTGTGATTCCCATTTTGATCACATGGAAAGATGGATGCATATATTCAAGAAGAGGATCCCACTCCATGGTTGCTGAATGGAATCTGATATAAATATTTGTTGTTTTGACAACTTCAGTATATCTTTTAACAGCTTTCCTGATGTTGGCTGGAAGCTGAGCTATCTCTTTGAGATCTTTACTAGAATATATACAGAGTATATTTCATATCTCAAAGCAATTTCGAACCCAATTGGCTGGTGCTCCTGGATAAAAATTTATCTTGTTGTATTTTGAGTAGTGGAGAGTCTTCATCCACTTACCAATCTCCAGATACCAATCTGATAAAATATTGAAAATAACAATAAAGAGTGTTACTTCTTCATAGTTATCTTTTTTGGGCATTTTTGCTTCATGGCATATCTTGACAATATCTTTGGGATCTATTCTTTCAATTGAAACTTTAGATTGAGTTTGGCTCTGAGAAGAGCTACCTTCTCTTTTGATATCTTGAATATCTTTTTTACCAGTAACAGGTTTGAGTATTCCCTGTGAAGAGGTTCCTATTACCTTCTTTTCTTTCCCTTTATCCTCGGGGAGAGCGCTAGTATTCACAAGTCCCTGCAAAGGGATACTAGTCTTGGTACAAGTAACTTCTGCCTCTAGGGCTATATTTTTGCCTCGAAGGCTATCTTGGATATTTTGAATTTGGGTTTTCAAATAGGAAACTTTTATCTCAAGTATTTGGACTTTCGTCCTTAGTTGTTCTAGCTCCATCCCTACTAAGATAATCAGGAAGAAAGTTAGCTTTTCCTTTAATATATTCAATATCAAATTTGAAATATGAGAACCAAATTTGTATCCTAATAATATATCTATTGGTAATAGATGGATCAACATTATTTTTTAAAAATGCTTTAACTTGAGTATTATCAGTTCTAATCAAGAACTTTTTTGGTAATAGATAATCCTCATATTTCTGAACTCCTCTTTTTACAGCAATGAGTTCTTTTCTATTTGTCTCATATCTTGTTTCTACTTCTTTGAAGGTTCCTGATGTATAACCTGCAAGTATTTCAGGACAAGAACAATCTTTTTCACATTTATATTCTTTATGATTCTTCTTTATCTTTAGTACTGCTCCCCAGTAGTAATCTGAAGCATCGGTTTCCAAGATAAAGAAATCTTCTTCTTGTGGTATTACAAGTTTGGGCAATACTTTTAACTCTTCTTTGACTTTTCTTATATTTTTGCAGTCTTGTTCTTCCCAAGATCACATAGTATTTTTTCTCAACTTTGGAAGAAAATAGTTTTTTAATTTGGCACAATTTTCAATGAATCTTTCAACATAATTTAATATATCAAGGAAGCTTTGTAATTGTTTTTTATCTTTGATTTCTTCAGGAAACTCTTGAAGTTTTTCTCCAATATGGGATTGTAATTGCAATTCTCCTTTTTTTATAAATAATCCTAAGAATTCTATCTCTGTTCTAGCTATCTCAGCTTTCTTTTGAGAAATTGTAATACCATGTTTTTTCATAATATAACAGAATTTCTCAAGATGTTCAATATGTTCATCAATATTATTTGAATGAATAAGTAAATCATCTACATATGCAATACAGAAATGAGTAATTGGTTTGATTACCTCATCCATTCTTCTTTGAAATATCTGTGGTGCATTTTTCAATCCAAATGGCATTATATTCCATTCGTATTGTCCTAAAGGATTGGGGGTACTAAATGCAGTTAGTGGTTTACTTTCTTCTGTAAGCATGATTTGCTAAAATCCTGACTTGCAATCAAATTTTGAAAATATCTTTTTGTTCTGTACTTGTTTAATAAGGTTATCCTTATTTGGTAAGTAATATCCATCGAACTTAGTAACTTCATTCAACTTTTTATAGTTTATCACCATTCTGGCTTTTCCTCTTTTTATCTCGCTATGTTTTCTAACCATAAAGGCTGGGCTGCTATGTGGACTTTTACTAGGCCTAATCAATCTGGCTTCTAGCAATTCTTTTATCTGATTTTTAAATTCTTTTTGATCATCAACACTGTATTTCATAGGTTTTACTCTTACTATAGTATCTGGATTGATTAATTCTATCTTTGCTTTTACTTTGTCTGTATTCCATTTTTCTAAAGGATTTTCAGAATATGTTTCAGAAATTTCTTTTTTCAATTTTTCCAACCTATTTTCTGTTGTCACTTTTAAGATTGTAACTGGTTTAAATTTTTCTGTACTCCAACATCCACCACGCTGGGTTGAGGAACTCTGATGGTTGATATCTCTATATGCAATTGTGACAGCTTTATTAATTTTTGGTGTAAATATTTTATGTGCACATGGTGTTGTGAACATATACTTATTAATATATTGTGTAAATGGTGCATATTTTAATAGGAAATTTTGTCCTAATAAAATATCACATCCTATTGTGGTTGACATGTATATTGTATCAACAAATACTTCTCTAAAGGAAATTAGAAAAGGTACTTGCGTAGCATACTTGTTATAAATTACCTTATTTCCTCCTGCTGTTGTAGCAGTGACTATCTTCTTTGAATTGTATTTCCAGTATTCAGATGGTAGTACATTTGGTAAGCATAAACTTATTGTACTTCCTGTATCTAAGTAAGCATGAAATTTAATCCTACAATAGCTTTTTATATTGAGTGTAACTTCAATATATGGACTCATGGGATTAGTACTTATTACTCTTTCCATGATAACAATGATTTCATATTTTCATCTATTCTTGAAATGATAATTGGATTATCATCAACTGTTATTTTCAAATATCCTTGACAGATTTTATATGGACTATATTTCTCAAGAAAATTCATTCCTAGTAGAACAGGTGAACGATCTACTCCATATAACTCATCTTTGTATAAAATTATTTCTTTAATATTTTCTTTCTGATCCTCTCCTACAAGTATAAGAGGGAATTTAACATATTTTCTTATTTCAAGATTATTTCCCAAATAATCCTTAA
>NC_036251.1:30957027-31011462 GCF_002742605.1 Olea europaea var. sylvestris
GGCATTTACATGGCTTTTATCTGCTCCAGTATCTATGAGGACAAGAAGATTCTTCTTAAATCCTTCTTGGTTTACATATCTTGCCTTGATATAATATTGTAAACTTGATGGTTCAGCAATACTTAAATTCTTAAATCTGCTTATCCTAGAGTCTTGTCTAGAGGGAATCTTGCAATAAGATTGTCTCCTTCTAAGCTGACACTATTTCTTCTTATTAATTTTCCTTCAGAGTTGATTTCTCTGGCTTGTTTATGGAAATCAAGCATTATTTGCTCTGGTATTGTTACTTCATGTTCTTGGTATTTTCTAGGAGGTATATATTGTGCTAATTCCTCAAAATCTTTATGTATGATAATATTATCAGTTATTTTTCTTAGATTGTTATGATGGCTAGTACTAAAGGCAAAAATTGATTTTATACTTATACTAATAGCCTTACTTCTTCGTAACATTTTTAAGTTTCCAATTCTATAGTATAGATTGAAACTTTGGTCAATATTTTCATCATTTAAAGATATTGCATAATTTGGTTTTACTGTAAATATTATCTTTTGATAGACTAAGTTTCCTACAACTGTTCCTAATAGAGCATCTATAGGATCTTGTAAGATTCTATTGTCCATACAATAGATTTCTATTGGTATATTCATACCTTCTCTAAAGAATCCTTTTACCATTATCTGGATTCCTCCTAATTCAATACATTTCAATTTATTTCTGACATTTTCTGGAATTTTGGATAATTTTTGTTTTACCCATTCTTTTGTAATTATAGGAATTCTTGTTTTTCCTATAGTATCTTCTATATTAATAGACATTTCTTTATAATTCATACTTATAATTGTTTTATTTACTCTTGGTAAAATTTCTAAGAATTCTTGATGGAATACATCTTTTTCTTGTAAATCTAATATCTTTTTAGTGATTCCTGCATATTTTTTAATATCAAAGGTAATTTCCTGATTAATACCTTCTATAAAATCTTCAACTTCTTCAATTGTTTCAATTTCTATTTCTGATTGTTGTATCTCCTGATTCATATATACTATCTCATTATAATCTTCTCCTGATGAGGATGTATCTAACTCATAAATGCTACTGCATTCACTGCTTAAATCTTCAAAATATTCAATTGGTTCTATGTCACTATCTTCTTGAAATTTTTCATAAATCCTAAGAGTTTTTATATTTTGTCTATCTCTCTTTTTAGGACATTGAGGGGCAATATGTCCTTCTTCATTACAAATAAAACATCTACATTTCTTAATGTTTCTTGGTTTAGATTTCTTATTCCAATTTCTTTTCTTGAAATATTTTTTATATGGTTTAAAATTCCTTTTATTGAATTTTTTATAATTTTTAAATTTTCTTTTATATTTCTTATATGGTTTGTATTTCTTCTTATGACATCCAAATTGTTCAATTTGGCCGTTATCTTTATAACAATATAATGAATTCTTTCTTATTTTGTAAGCCTTCTTATTTTCTAGTGCTTCTCTGCACCACATACCTATCATTTTTCTTGTAAATTCAATTCTACTTCCAAGACTATCTATTTTAATTCCTTCCTCTTCTCCTAGAGGTAATAATTTCTCATATTCTTTTAATAGCTTGATTCCCCATGGAAATGGTAATTTTGTAAAATAAGATCTTAATATAGGTTTATTTTCTTGATAATCTCCTTGATTAAGTATATAATATAATTCTTCAAATTTACAAGTATATCTCTCTAATTCACACATATCACATATCACATATCTTTAGGTTTTCCATTGCTATCATTCCTTGATTATATTCATCCTGTTTTCTTTCTTCTTCGTTAGAAGTATACCTATCTCCTAAGAATTTTGTTCTTAAAATTTTTTCGAATCTTTTTAATATCTCTTGTATGTTTTGTTCATTTAAATTATTTCTATTATCTAATACCCCAGTTCTATTTGCTCCGTATTTTATTCTTCCTTTAATAATTTATGGTAACTTTTTCCACCATTCAGAAACAATTCCTCTGAATGTATGTTCTATAAATCCAAAAGCTGTATATGTTTCCCATTTGTTAAATTTTATAGCTAAATATGTACTTTTTATCCATGTTTCAATAGCTTTATCTTTATCTACACAGTCTAAATCTAACCATACTCCTGTTGTGTGGATTGGTTCATTATAAGATTTCATTGAATTTATTTCTTTTATGGATTGTTTTCTTACATTTCCAGTGTATCTTTTCTGTGTTTTTCTATATTGATTAAGACCATCTTTAAGTGGTATTGTAGTATCATAAGGATAATCTTGTTCTTCATCGCTACTGAATTCTACCTTTATATTCTGACTTGAAGATGGGTTGGTATTCATTTTTATATTTTTCATTTTTTCAGTTAATTCTTCTAACTGTTTCTTATATTCTTCATACTCTTCACCTGTAGATTCTAAGAATTTTTGTTCTATTTCTTCTACATCTGTAATCATATATTGTTTTTCTTCATGCTTTTTTCCTTTATTTTGTGTTATTCTAAAATCTTGGGGAGGATTAATTATAATCCTATCTTTTCCTCTAAGGTTTTTATCTAATAAGGCATTTCCTATTTGTAGATTATGTTCTAGATTCTCTAATCTTTTATGTATATCCCCAAAATTTTCATTTGTGGTATTTTTAGGTAAATAATAACTAGGTTTTTTATATTTTTCAACTTTTTTCAAAAATTCTTCAATTATATTTTCTTCATCTACTATATTCATCATAATTTTTGGTTCGTAATCTGGCTCTGATACCATTTTACAGGAGTGTGCAGCGGAGGGGTTTTTAAACCAATTAAAGTCTTTATAAGTATTTAAAATGTCACAATAAAATTTATAAAATTCACTATTTTTTATTAATATTTTTTCTTTGATGATTTTATTTAATTCTTTAATTCTTCTTCTCAAATTAGGAATTAGTTTGTATATATCGTTTTCTGTTTTGATTGTATTATTATCTATAGAAACGTTTTTATTTTTCAATTTTGGATCTAGATATTCTGTAAAGAATCCTTTTAGTTCTTCTTCTAAATATTCTAATTCATTTTCTGTAGCATTTCTTAGATCAATAAAATTTTCTATAATATTTAAATTTAAATTAATTAAAGATTTTTGGTTTATATTTTCTTGAGTACCTATTTGAAGGTTTTTATACATTATAGTGGCTTTGGTTGCAATTTTTCTATAAAGGGTATTTTTGGAAATATGGTTGTTTGAAGACTATTTTTCAAATGTTTTTATTTCTTAGTCTATTTTCAAAAACCTTCCTTTTATTTGAGCTATTTGGCTATATTTCCCATAAAACAGAATATATTTTAAAAGTCAATTGGAAGTATATATTAGTCCTTGTTTGACAACCACAAAAATGAGCTTCTTCCTTTTCTTTTCTTTTTTTCTTTTTTGGAATAAAGATTTTTTTTAAAATATGATTAAAAAATAAAAATAATATGAGTTTACTTGTTGCATATTTTATTGTGAGAATATATGATTGAAAATGAGATTGCAATAAGAAAAATAAGTTTTATTTTAATGGTTATCAAAGGAGGACAAAACTCCCTTTTTTTGAAATTGACTTGATATATTCTTTGTTCAATTAGAGTAATTCAATCCATTTATCTAGGCCCCTGTTTGGCCCTCCCATTAAATTACATTTTATTTTTTTCTTTTATTTTCAACCGCATAATCTTTTATAAAATAACATTACATGTAAATCGAAAACTTTTTTTTCTTTTTCAACCACTCATTTTTCAAAAAAACATTACTCTACCCATTTTCATTTCAAAAAATGGGGGGCAAACGGGGGCCTAAAGAGACAAACAAGTTTTGCCCCCCTCTGGCCTCTATTATTTGAAATTTTAATAGGTGGAATTTTTTTTTTTTGAAAAATGAATAGTTGAAAAATAATAATTTTTTTTAAATTTACGAGTGCTATTATTTTATAAAAAATATATGGTTAAAAATACGAAAAATAAAAATAAAAATTAAGATGGGGACCAAAGTATTTTTTGGTCTAGCCCATTAACATTTCATTTCTTATTGGAAAAATTTCATATCTAAGAAAAAAATATGATCCATTTCAAAACTAAAAAACAAGGTTTATTATTTCAAAAATCAGATACCAATTAAAATTTATTTATGAAATAATTAATTAAAAATATATTTTATTAATTAAATATATTATGATCACAATTACATGTGTATAGGTAACGACTAATTTTTCGGATAGATACTATCAAATTAATTGATCACAAATTATTTCTCAATTAAAAATAAAAAAAATTATCAGTCACAATTTATTTATCGATCACAAATTACAAATTTTATAGGCCACAACTTATTTCACGATTACAAATTATTAAATTATTCGATCACAATCTATTAAATTATGAGTTATAATTACAAATTTAGTTACAACAACACATTCTTCTCGGTCATATATTATTTACTAATCACAAATTAACAATTTTTTGGTCACAACATCCAAATAATTGATCACAAACACACATCCCAACCCCATTACACCCCACCAACACGAGCACCATTGCCTCCAAAACCATTACTACCTCACCAGAATTACTACAGTACCTGCAAAATCACCATAATACACTGCCACCACACACCACCACTGCTGTCATACACCGCTACCAACTCTACCGCCATCACCGTTGCACATTGCCACCAACTCCTCCATCTCCATCTAAACCACACCACAACCACCACCCCACTAAAAAACCCACAAACATATCATCGCGACCACAACCACCGCACACTACCACCGCTTGCACCATCTTAAAAATCACAAACAAACACATACTACAAATCACCACAAAAAACTGTCGCAAACCATAGCAAGATCACCAAAGAAATCTCCGCAACTGATTGCACGCCGCAGAAACCTCCACAAGCAATCCGCAATGCCGGAGAATTTTTGATCCACAGGCAACGCTGTGAGCCCGCATCCGATACCGCAGAGCTGTGCATCCACTGAAGGGAAGTGCGACCTTCGATGTCGCGCCTCAATGCAGGAGGTTGGTGTGTTGTTGGAGAAGAGAGAATGGAAATTACAATCATGCTAGGTATACAGACCTTTCCTTCATAGGGCAAATACAGGCTTATGTGGCAACAAATAGAAAAGGAAAAACAAAAAGATAATGGAGAGGAAACGACCCAGATCATGCAAACCCACCACCGCATCTTTTTTCCCCAAAATTGAAATCCATCTCCAAATCCTATCCAAAAAAATCTCCAATTTTTTCCTTAAAAACGGTAAGATAACGGGGTACTTTTAAAATGGGGAGGAAATAGTGGCCATTGGCCGGTTGACCCGGCCAATTTTTCAATGAGGCCTTTGACCAATTAAAAAAAAACAAAAATGTTTAAAATATTGAAAAGCAAGAGAAATCCAAATTTACCCTTACCATTTAAAGAAGAGAGAGAAGATAGAAAGGAAAAAGGAAAATTACTGTAGTATCGACAAAAAAGGAAAACAGGCGATCTATATTTAATGTTTTTATGTTGATTTTTGGGGGGGAAAAACATGATTTTAGATACATGTGTTGATTTTTGAAAAAATGCATGATTTTTGGATAAGAATAATAATTTGGTTGGGGGAAAATGGAGTGAAGATCGCCGGAAAAGGAGTTTTCCGACGATCTCCACGAAAGAGACGGTTGGTACAGCAGACAGGACGGCCCAGTCAACTGGGCCGTCTGGGCGCTCAATTGACTGGCCCAGACAGCCCAATCAACTGGGTCGACTGGGCGCTGGCCCAGATGGCCCAGACTAGGCCGTCCGGGCCGTCCGTTATCTAGCCCCGAACAATTTTTTTTTAATTACTTATTTACATATTTCCTTTAATTATTGAAGCTATTTATTTTAATTGCTTATATTGTGTTGTCTAATATTTAATTATTATTTGAATTGTTTAATTTTAATGCATGTTATGTATTTAAAATTATTTCTTTGAAATGCTTAATATAAATGTTTTATTATTTATATAAATATTTATTATTTGCTAATTTAGTTTAATTACTTATTTTATGTTAAGCAATAGTAAAAAAATTAAAGAAATAATTAAATATTAAATAAGTAATATACATAAAGAATTTTAATAAATATTTAAACATTTGTAAAATAATAAATAAGCAATTAAATTAGGAAATTAAAATATCAATCAAATTAAATTTTTGCAAAGAAATTAAAATAAATTTTTAAATATTAAATAATCAATATGCATAAAGAATTACAAAAATATTTAAACATTAATTAAAAATAAATGATTAAATTAAGAGTTAGTAAAATAATTAAAATAAGCAATGAAAATATTAAAATAAACGATCAAAATAAGTGTTAGTAAAAAATCAAAAGAAATAATTAAATAATAAATAAGTTATATACATAAAGAATTTAAATAAATATTTAAACATTTGTAAAATAATAAAAATAAGCAATTAAATTAGGAAATTAAAATATCAATCAAATTAATTATTTGTAAAGCATTTAAATAAATATCAATAAAGAATTTAAATATCAATAAAGAAATTAAATAAATATTTAATTATTTTTTATTTTTTTAATATTGAATTTAATTGCTTATAAATATTTCATGAATTATGTAAATTGTTTATTTAAGTAAAATAATTAATTGTTTTTTATTTCATTTTATTTAAAATATAAATAATGAAATAAATCTAATAAACAATTAAATATTCAATAAATAATTAAAATAAATGAGAAATTAATATGAATAATTAAATGAAGTAAATAAATATGAAATAAACTATTAAAATAAGTTATTAAATATTAAACAAGCAATGTACATAACCAATTAAAGTAATTAATGAGATATTTAAATAAAATATTTAATTAAATATTTAATAAGTAATTTCATAAATTAATATTTAATTTAATTGTTTATTTAAATATTTAAGTAATTACTTTATTTGTCTGTGTATATTATTTGTTTTATATATAATTATTGATTTTATACTTTATTTGTTTGTTTAAATATTTAATAAATTATGTTAATTTTTATGTATATTGTTTATTTAAACAAATAATAAATAACTAATTGAGATAAAAAAAAATTAAAATATTAATAAAATAATTAAAATAATTAATTGAAATAATAAATAACTAGTTGAAATAAATTCAATAAACAAGTAACTTAAATGTTAATTAAGCAATAAAAATAATTAATTAACATAAATAACAAATAAATATAAATAATAATAAAATAATTTAAATATGTAATTAAATATTAAATAAACAATTGAAGTTGGGGATGTTTATACTAGAGAGCATATTGAGGTGTCATCACAGGAAGACGTTGATCGACCTTTTTCATTTGGAAGTTGTTGATGACATTGACACATTCAACAACTATCCATGGGACAAAGCTGACAGTTATCAACTCTCCTCAACGATCTTGGGGTACATATTATTCATTTGTGATTTAAGTTGTACGTCATTTCGAAATCTCAATGCATGCATGGTCATTAACTCAGTGAAATGTTAATATGTCAACTTGAATTGCTCACTGAGCTGACACCGTTGATCAAAGAGGAGGGTCGGAGTCATATCTGAGGAGATACGGTCTGCAGGCGATAAGGGTCCCTAACAGTGACAGAGAATAGCGGAGATGGTGACAGGGAGGGTGGCGGTGGAGGGGTGGGGATGTACACAGATGTTTCATCAGAATCGTTATGAATGTCAGTCGAGATGGAAGAGGTGCTGATGGTGGGGACGAAATAATTGTAAATATTTTTTTATTTATGAAATAATTGTATATATATTGTAAAATTTATTTAAATAAGGTAAAGAAATATTAGATACATACTACACACAACCAATTAAGATAATTTATAAATGAAATATCTAAATAAGAAATTAAATGAAATATTAATTTTTTATTTAATTAAGTGAACAACGTAATTAAATATTAAATAAATAATCTACATAACTATGCCGAAGAGGACCCCTAACTTGACAGATAACATCGTGAGTTTGGATGACACCCTGTACGAAACATATTATTGACATGCCAGAACAAATGGTTAGCAAGAGGACTAGATTGCCGTTACAACACATTGTTTCTCCGTACACGATCGAGGCAAAGAAAAGAACATCTGTTGATAGTATGTTGCCTAACCTCTTTCGTGAAATCGACCCGGGTGATTGTGAAATCTTCGCATTGAAGTTAGGACCGTAAATGGATCGGATATATGGATCGGATCTAATCAAATTTGATCCGATCCGTTAATAATAATTATCCTAGCCGATCCGATTCAATAATCCGACGGATATTTGAATGTTAAATCCATATCCGATTAACTATGTTATTGGATATCCGATTCGAAATTGAAAAAATTAGATAAATAAAGATTTTATTTATTTATCAGATTAGATTGACCTATATCCATATTTGATTTATTTAGTTAACGGATTATCGAATTTGAATCTCGATTGGGTTATCAGATTGAGACCCTAAATCCATCTCCCATTAATTTCATCGGATTCAGATCAAAATCCAATTTATTGACAGTCCTAATTGAAGTACATTGAATTTTTAGTATCGAACGTGGCGTAGAGCTGATAAACTAAACACACATTAATATACATAACTATGCCGAAAATGACCCCCCAACTTGACAGATAATGTCGCGAGTTTGGATAATGTGATAATTATGTTGGAGAAGACGATGAAAGTGACATTATGTAAGAAATATGTTTATTGACGTGTCAAAGCAAATGGTTAGCAAGAGGACTAGATTGCTATCACAACACATTGTTTCTCCGTACACCATCGAGGCAAAGAAGAGAACATTCGTCGACGGTACGTTGCCCAACCTCTTCCGTGAATTCGAACCAGGGCGATTGTGGAATCTTTGCATTGAAATTAGGGTTATAAATAGATCAGATCTACTCAAATTCGATTCGATCTGTTAAGAATAATTATCCTATTTGATCCAATCCAATAATCCAACGGATATTTGAATGTTAAATTCATATCCGATTAACTATGTTATCAGAAATTAGATCCGAAATTGAAAAAATTAGAAAAATAAAGATTTTATTTATTTTTTCATTGAAAATCATAGCCTTAACAAGATTTTAATTAATTATTTATTTTAAAAAATATTTGAACTATCTTGATGGGCTCACTTATTATAATAAAAGGCCTAAATCATATATATATATATATATATATATATATATATTCATCCTTTTGGAATGTTTTAGTGATATCGGATCGGATCGGATCGATCTATATCCATATTTGATTTATTTAGTTAACGGATTATCGAATTTGAATCTCAATTGGGTTATCGGATTAAAATCCTAAATCCATCTCCCATTAATTTCGTCGGCTTCAGATCAAATTGAAGTATATTGAATTTTTAGCATGAGACGTGAGGTAGAGCTGATAAGCCAAACACACATTAAAATGTAAGCTTTTTTTATTTTATTTACATTGTGATCCATAGTTGTAATAATTTAAAACGTAAGCATTTTTTAAAAAACGTTTATAATACTTTAGTTTTTATGTAATTATATAATAAATAACCAATTACTCTTAATTACATATATAACACACTATAAAAAAAAAAGAAAATTGAGGAAATCAGTGACATATTATAAATAGAGAGTACATACAATTTAAGTAGATATTACATATTCGTCGGGTCAATTTTAACGTAATCAATAACATACTATAAATAGAGAAAATTGAGGAAATCAATAATATACTATGAAGAGAGAATACATACGATTTAAATAGATATTACACATCCGTTGGGTAGAGGATAACATACTATAATCGAGAATTTCCCACTTAACTTCATTTAGTAGAAGAAATATATTTTCGGCACTCTTGAATAATGTTCGATGTCTTAAAAATGTGGTCGTGCCTAATATTCGACTTCCATCTCTGTTAAATATTCTCATGCATCATGTGATTTATGTTCTAGTTAAATATTAAATAAATAATATATGTAACCAATTAAGATAATTAATTAATGAAGTATTTAAAGAAGAAATTAAATTAAATATTAATTTTTATTTGAATAGGTTTTAAAATAAATAATTGAATAAAATAATTAAATATACATAACCAATTAAGATAATTAATTAATGAAGTATTTAAAGAAGAAATTAAATTAAATATTAATTTTTATTTGAATAGGTTTTAAAATAAATAATTGAATAAAGTAATTAAATATACATAAACAATTAAGATAATTAATAAAGAAATATTTAAACGAGAAATCAAATTCAATATTGGATAATTCTAAATATACTAATTTATAAGAATGTCCATAATGTATATGTGAAATTTTATGAGTAAAGGATCGAAAAAACTGTTTTTCAACTCTCCAATAATATTATGACACTTGTACATTATGGTATAATGTTTTTATTTAAACAAGCAATTAAAATAAAGTAATTAAATATTAAATAAAGAATATACACAATTAACTAAGATAATTAATTAATGAAGTATTTAAAGAAGAAATTAAATTAAATATTAATTTTTATTTGAATAGGTTTTAAAATAAATAATTGAATAAAGTAATTAAATATTAAATAAAGAATATACACAATTAACTAAGATAATTAATTAATGAAGTATTTAAAGAAGAAATTAAATTAAATATAAATTTTTTATTTAATTGAGCAATTAAATAAATAAATAAACAAAGTAATTAAATATTAAATAAAGAATATACACAATTAACTAAGATAATTAATTAATGAAATATTTAAATAACAAATTAAAATAAATGCTAATTCTTTTATTTAAATAAGTGATTAAATAAAGAATTAAATAAAGTAATTAAATTTTAAATACATAAAACCAATTAAGATAATTAATTAATGAAATATCTAAATAAGAAATTAAATTAAATATTAATTTTTTATTTAATTAAGTGATTAAATAAATAATTAAACAAATAAACAAAGTAATTAAACAATAAATAAATAACATACATAACTAATTAAGACAATAACTTAAAGAAATAATAAGACATTAAAATAAATATTATTTTTTTAATTAAATAAGTGATCATTTGAATAAAGTAATTAAATATTAAATAAATAATATACATAACCAATTAAGATAATTAATAGAGAAATATTTAAACGAGAAATCAAATTAAATATTAATTTTTTTATTTGAGTAGGTGTTTAAAATAAATAATTAAATAAGGGCCAATTAAGATAATTAATTAATGAAATATTTAAAAGAGAAACCAAAATTAAATATTAATTTTTTATTTGAATAAGTGTTTAAAATAAATAATTAAATAATTTATTAAATATACATAATCAATTAAGATAATAAATTAATAAAATATTTAAATGAGAAATCAAATTAAATATTAATTTTTTTATTTAAGCAAGTGATTAAATAAATAATTAAATAAAAAAATTAAATATTAAATAAATAATATACATAACCGATTAAGATAATTAATTAATGAAATATTTAAACAAGAAAGTAAATTTAATATTAATTTTTTTAATTTGAGTAATTGTTTAAAATAAATAATTAAATATAAAGTGAAAAGTGTTTGATTTTTTAATTTGTAACTTAAGGGTATTTTTGTCTTTAGAAACAAAATTCTATCTTTGTAATTGTATAAACTACTTAAGGACATTTTTGTTTTTTGCTCAATAAAAGGCCATTTTGGTGATAGGCAAAGTTTTTTGCTTAAAGTGAAAAAACGCCTCTTTGACTTGGCCAAACTAAAAATTACCCCTAAAATGAGCCATGTCAACATGCCACATTTCCACTTTAACCAAAAGGCTTTGCCATTTATCACAGCAGCCTTTTGTTGATTAAAAGACAAAAATACCCTTAATTAGTTTATACAATTACAAAGCTATTTTTGTTTAAAAAGACAAAAATATCCATAAGTTAAAAATTTAAAAATCAAACAATTCTCACTACTATATATTTAATTACTTTATTTAATATGATAAAAAAAACTATTTTATTTTATTTTTTTCAAACACTTACTTCAATAAAAAAAATTAAATTAATTTAATTTAATTTCTTCTTAAAATATTCAAAAAAATAAATGAAAAAAATTAATATTTAATTTAACTGGTTAAGTATATTTGATTATTTATTTTAAACACTTACTTCAATTAAAAAATAATAATATTTAATTTAATTTCTTCTTAAAATATTCATAAAAATAAATAAAAATGAAATCGAAAAAAAGGAATCAATAATCTGGTTGAAAAATTGCATGTCCTTTAACGAATAGAAGGACCATAGGAATGATCGAAGGAGTATGACAATATGTTCCTCATCGAGTCCTTCCAATACCGATACAATGTAACTTTTCCTAAAATGAGCTCTCTTAATATTGTTTAGGTGGTACTTCATTCTACAAAAATAATACACGTTAAAAACATTTATAAGAAATTATCAACATTTATTATATTTTAAAATTTAACAACTCAAATTACATGCATTAGTACGTAAGAAATAAAATCATTTCCTCCCACATTAGGAAGAGTAAATAAAAATTAAATAATACATAAATTAAATTAAATTAATGATAAATAAATTAAATTCAAGAAAAAAATACATATATGAATGAGCAAAAAAATTGAAAGAAGAAAAAAAATTGAAAATGAAAAATAAATTATGGAAAACGAATTAAATTAGAATCTTTTTTTAAATTATAAGATTCAAATTTTGTTCCTTTAAAAAAAAAAAAAAAAAGAAGAAGTCTGGGTCGGGCCGGCCCGCCCGAACCTAGACGTTCGTTACGGACCATCTGGTCCGTGGTCAGTAACGGACCATCCGATGTCTATGGGCTCGTCGGAAAACTCCATTTCTAGCGAGATCCGTCTCATTTTTTCCACTTTTTTTCAACATTTTAATCTCAAATTCGACATTTCTTCCATTTTAACCATAAAAAATTGAATTTAACTCATATTCAAACTCTAAACATTCAAACTTCCACATATTACAATGAAGAGTAATTATTTACAAAGATCTAACATTCCAGAAATGGCGATTTTCGGCTGTTCGACGTGGTTCCGATCTTGGTCGAAGTAGGCCAGGTCTTGACTCCTTTTTTTTCCCTCTCTATTTTCCTCTTCTCTTCTTTCCAAATGAGGGTATTTTCGACCTTTGGGTTTAGTTTACATTTTCTCTCTCTCTTTTTTTATTAATAAATTCGGTCGAAGGCCATTTTGAAAAAATCGAGTGGGGCAGCCATTGGCCACTATTTCCTCTAAGATAACATTGCCGAAGACATCTCCTCCTTTGATGGGCGCCTCCAAACATTTACGTCGACATCGAACATCAGCAAACCCAAGCGGTTTACTTCCCCCACTCCAAAAACACCACTAGAGTTTGCTCCTCGTCCTGCCGGCACAAACCAACACTGAAGAACACAAAAGGAAAAGAGCCAACTTGATAATTATGAAATGTTTGTTTTGCTTGATGGGTTTGGGTTTATAATAAACAAAACTTTGCTATGTTCATTAGTTGAGATGTTTGTGCATTCCTACCAAAACTTTGAGAGTGATTCTATATGTTTAATCCAAGCATCATCAGTCGACGGTTTCTATCTCTTGAAATAAGCTTTCAGGTGTGTATTGTAATCCCAATAATGTGTTTTAATCCTGCCTTTTGGTCACAAATTTGAAGAATGATCTAATATTATTATAGCCATACTTGTTGGATGAGAATTCATCATGTAAAAGACGTGAATCAACAACTCTATTGAATTATAAAAAGCACGCTATAAACAAAAGAAATACCAACAAATCTTCTGCAATCTGAAAGTGAAAATCATCTATTGATCATCTCGCAAATTCACAATATTTTCCTATTATTTTTATCTGCTTTCGAATTTCAATAAATATGATGAACACAAACAAAATCTACAAAGAGACAAGGTTGAAGATAAAGGCAAAGTAGTGGGAAAAGGTCAAAGATGCAACTATAGTAAGAAAATGATAGTATATATTCATCTCTATTTAAATAGGAGGCATGATGCCTGCATACGTGTAAAATCTGACAACAATACAAAATTTGCTATTATGTGCTTCAACATGCCGGAGTTTTTGATAGACCATCGCCGAAAGATGCCAGCCGTGAGAGACCGATTTTGGGAGTTTCTCAATTTGGGGAAATGAGTGTGGGTACGCGGGTTAGTCAAGTGTTCCCTCCTTTTCCATTTGGTCCCCCCTCCCCCCCTTTCCCTTGCTTTTGGTAGCCACGACGTCACCAAAATTTGAATTCCCTATAAAAGCCCTGTGAATCGGGCCTATACACATAGCATTATTATAGAAATTATATAAAGGAAAATTAGGGTTTACAGTGAATTATGTGGGGTGGCTTGCGTGGTAGGATGGAATGTGTAGAATAAAATTGGGGTGGGTGAATGTTTTGTTAGGTGGTGGATTTGTAGATTTTTAATTATATAATATTATCATTAATATTTAAAAATTATATTATTAATTGAATTTTTGTATTAAAAAACTTTAAATCTAAATTTTGAAGTTGAAACTTAAAAAATTTGGTTGGGTATAATTTTCACTTCCTTAATTAACATTTCTTTCTTAAAAGCAAAAGAAACAAGAGTGTGATTGATTGACTTTATTTTTCATGGAAAATGTAATTTTTTTACGGTCAGACAAAACTCCCGAACTGAATCTATCGAACTCAACAATCCAAATTATACTGAATCGAGTGGTTCTTCTTAAATTAAATACCTGAACGAATATTTGAATAAAAAATCGATGGGATTCGGTTCGATTCTTGAATCTAAATCAAGAATCGAAGAACCATATTTCTCTAATTTTTAAAAATTTATTTATTTAAATAAGTAAATTTTTTTATTTTTTTAAAACAAATTTGCTAACTAATTAATTTAACTCAAACCCAAAAATATGATTATTCTATTTGTAATTTTTAGTCCAAGCCCAATTTAATCAAATTGACCCCAGTTTAACTCAAAACTGTTATTATACCGTAGTGTCGTTTCTATCGTTCCAAATCGAATTGAAGTTCAACAGTGCTTCTTTTAATTATTGTGAGCTCGTTATCTTCTTCTTCGTATGATTTTATCAATCAAATTTATGAAGAACTCAGCAAAGAAAGATTCGAAAGCCACATAAGATTAGACTACGTCATTTTGTAAGAGTTAAGATTGAACATGTCATTATTTGAATTATTGTAGTTTGACGAAGGAGTTTAGTTTGACATGGCCTTTGAGAAATCACAAAAGAACTTTTGGGATCCAAAAGTTTGCTTTTAGATCAGTTTGACTACTTTTATGGAAGTGATTAATCTAGTTCGAATAGTTATTTTTGGATCAGTTTGACTAATTTTATGAAAGTGGTTCTTATAGTTAGAATTGTTTTTAGAGAAAGTTGGTCTAATACTGTTTCATTTAAAAGTACTTTCAGAATAAGATACTTTTTAAAAATTATTTTTTAAACAAAAATTAAGGTACCTTTCTCAAAAATTCTTTAAGATGAAGCAAAAGCAAAAGTAAAAACCCTGATAAAACAGGCTATTTGCTCACTTGAGGACGTTTTCTAGATGAAGCAAAAGTCATATCAAATGGACTACTTGTTTACTTATCCATTACTTATTTTTATTTATTTATAATTTAAACCCATTATAACTACAAAACAAACTTGTTCTAATGTTTAAACTAGTTAATTAATTTATATTTTTTCCCAGGGTGCCATGCAAAAAACAAGGGTGAATAAGATTCACAATAAACGGGAACAGTTACTTCAAGCCGGTTATGGTTACCAATGTTACGAGTGCAAGGCATATAAGTGCGGGTGGGTATTAAAGTTATGAAATGGATGTCCGTGAACCGCAACTGAAGGCAAAACTGGCAATCCAGTTCAATTCTTGTGGGCCAGGCTTTGCCTTTAGAGTCACGGGTAGTGACGGACACAAATCAACCTCAAGGAACGTGGCACTAGCTGATTGGCAGTTTGGACAAACCTTTTCGGGCAAGAATTTTAAGGTCTATGAAAATTGGAGTATAGTAGTGATTCCTAATTGCTCTTGTTATGAGGGGAATTTTAAAAAATGGTCAATTACATGCTTGTAAATTGAAAAGTATCTACTTTTAATAACTCTTATAAAAATGGCCAAATTTGGTATCAAATTGTTATACCCTTAATGAAAAATGTAGTAATTTTTTCTTTTCGATTTGTTACGAATTTCTAGAAAAAAAAGTAGCTTCCATGAGAAGCTTCATTAATGCGAGAAAATACTTAATGGGATAATTTTCTTTCATTATCTATTAGGTAATGACCAATAATTTTGGATAGAAATGAAGATGGTGAAATAGAAAAACATTTAACTCAAAAAAAATTTACATCTAATTCATAAGTGATGCTACCAAAAATCGTACCTGTTGATTTTTCGAGCTTGACGACTGATAATGAGCACGAACGAGATCTTCCGGTACCTGAAACAAAGGCGTCAAGGTGTGTCCTCGTCACCCCTCCAATGCTTAAGTCAGAGAGAGATTTGTGCGTAAGGCTATGAACTGAAAATTATGTAAAACGTACCTGAATAATGATTAAGAGCTTTGTATTTATAGAGGTAGGAGGTGTGTTCATGCTAGGATTCCGTAGTGCACTTGTAATAGGATAGCTTGATTTTGCAATCTTAAACCAATAAGTCCTACGCGAGATAGGAGTTTGAATTGTGGTATAACTGGGATACCAATTATTTAATAGAGTTCTTCTGGGCATAGGAGACATAGGTTGAGGAGTTTAAGTCATAATAAATTTCTTATTGGATAAGGCGTTGACGCCGGGGACATGTCAAAGACATAATCCCGAGGACACGTCGAATGACGTTCCACAAATTCTTGGATCAAGAGCTCGGGCATGTGAAAGACATCCCGAGCACATATATCCCGAGCATACTGATACACAAATCCTCGAGTTTGTATACGTCGGGAACAGTATTTGGTAACATCAGTGGCCCCCGTGCACCTGTGCTCGATTATATGCATGAGGATAGGTGTAAAAGATCAAAATTACAGTCCTCGGTATAATACCCCCGACAATTCATTGCAGAGGAAGGATTCGTGAGGGCTGACGTCAGATGTGGTAGTGACGCCAGCCCTAGTACAAAGGCGGTGTAACTTTTAGACCCTAGGATGTAGGACATGTGGCATGATCAAACGGTTAAGGATGCGACCTTTGGCCTCCCACCCATGTTTCCCTATATAAGCCTCATTTCCTATTCATTTTTTACTTTTTCACTATCAGTAAACCTTGTTGGAGTCGTCGGGATAAGGTGAGTCCTCTAGACTTAAAGTTGTTTGTTTTAGAAAAGTCTAAGTTTAAGATAGGATGTCAAGCAGTGATAGTAATACGTCGTCCTTGAGTTCAAGAACCCCAACCGAGGACTTAGGACAGTCAATAATACCTATGGACATCCCCATAAGTGTTAATCCTCGAGCTCAGGATATCCCAACACCGTTAGTATACCCCGACCAACCGTGTAGGTTTAAGGAGCACTTAGCAGTGGCGACTGCTAGGGAGTTCGGCCTGATGCCGAACTATGATATTAGATCTCCCGGGGATGAGGATAGGGTAGCCATTGCTCGGGAAGGAAAGTTTGTCGTTTTTAAAGATTCTCTGAAGGAGGGATTTAGGTGGCCACTGCATCCTTTTTTTCTCGCACTTTTGACCGAGCATAATATGAGTCCGGGGCAATTAGTGCCGAACGGGTGGAGGATGTTGACATATTTTTTATTGCTTGTAGATACCTCGGGATTATCCCCGTATGTCGACTTATGTAGGATGGTCTTCGACCTAAAACAACTCCCCCAGTACTCTTGTTTTGCCTATCTCTCAACCCGAGGAGGGTTTAGAATCCCGAGGATGCCTAGCTCCCTGAAAGGGTGGAAGGACAAGTGGTTTTATGCCATACCTCAAGATCCCGACGTTCCCTCTAGTCCTCGGTGGGGGGTGCCCGATACTACTAGGTTTTGTGGGGGTCAGGCGTATTTTGAGTCGTTGGAGAGGCATAGGCAAATGCTAGAGGAGCTCAAGCCCCTCATTTATGACTTGGATGATATCCTCGAGCTTGCGAACATGAAAGGCATCGAGGGTAGGATACGCGATTTTAACGCTTTAATTTCCCGACCTATATTTTTATTAATGCTCATGCTAATAACATGTCATTTTTTGCAGAAATGACGTTTGACCCAAGTGCCCTTCGTCAGGCAGTTAGCAAGAAGTCAAAGGTTCCCCAGGCTCGGGCTCTAGGCCAGAGGAGGGGCCAAAAGAGACCTCGGGATTCGAGGCTTGAAAAGCAGACCAGTGGGCCCGGTGAATCTTCAAGGCCCCAAGGACCGTCCCTGAGAGTAGGGAGGATGGGAACTCAGCAACAAGATCTTCTGGGGACTCGTCGAGGGCCTCATCGTCGAGGGCCTGTTGACATGGTCGACCTTGAGGGTGAATGCTTGCCACCGGGCCCTGCTAATCCCGAGGGATGCTCCCGGTGTCAGTCCATGCTCTATATATATATTTCAATCTTTACTTCCCGAGGTTAAGTTGCATGCGCTCTTTTTTCCAGACATTGGGCATAGCTCGAGGTCTATCCTTAAAGGGGAAAGACGAGTCTTCAAAGACGGCCGACCTCGAGGGTTTCGTTTCTGCTCGGGATCTGAGGATCACCGACCTCGAGGAGGAACGTGCTCAACTGATGAGGGAGCGTGAGCAGATGAGAAATGATCTTCGCAATGCTTAGGATGAGGTCGGTACTGCGAAGAACGAGGCTGAGCACCTCGAGCTCGAGCTCGAGCGCACTCAAAAAGAACTGAGTGCAAAGCTGGCCGATGCTCGAGATGATGCGGTCGAGTTAAGAAGTCTGACGCCTTCAACGAGTTGAAGGGCGAGTATGCTATGGGCTCATTCTTTCATGCCTTGAAAGAAGCTCGAGCTTTTATTCGCCTGAGGCCAGATGCTCGCCCTGAGGATCTGAAGTCGATTCCCGAGGTGGCTGATGACCTTCAGCTTTCTGAGTCTGAATAAAATGCTGGGGACGAAGACGTCGATATTGAGGGTGATGATGTCAAGGAAGTTCAATGCAGTCAGAACACCAACGTCTAAATTTGATCAGTCCCTGAGTATTTATTTTGATTTGTAATTTTTGATGTAAAATGCCCGATCTTAATGGAAATAGTTTTTCCTTTTTACCGAGCTCATTTTGTGTTATCGACGCATTTTTATTTCATCAACATATGCCGACGACTGAGAAGAATTAATTATCTCGACGACTAATTAATTATCTCGACGATTGAAAAGAAATAATTTGATTTTAAGCAAGTCATAATTCCGAGGACAGTGATGAATGCAGGATATAGTTTAACACCTTGACGGTAAAATTATCCCGATGTCAGTATTGAATCCAATCCTATGAATACCTCGAGGACTAATCGCAAGGGGTGGTAATCTCGAGGTATACGAAGAATTGTGCTCGACCTCTGTATAGAAGTATATCCCGAGCTTTCACTTTGGAACCTCAGACAAAAATTCAAGGATAGATGGTCCGAAATGTATGTCCTCGGCAAGGTTTAGGTGCTTGCTCGGGGCAAGGCTTAGGTGCTTGCGCGGGGCAAGGCTTAGGTGCTTGCTCAGGGCAAGGCTTTGGTGCTTGCGCGGAGCAAGGCTTAGGTGCTTGCTCGGGGCAAGGCTTTGGTGCTTAGATCACATATTTTTATGAATAGCTTAATGCTTAAAAATTGACTTGGCATACAGGCCTGACAACTAAAAACGTGAACCTTCGTACGCAGGTCTAACTACTGAAAAAATAAAACTTGGCATGCAGGCCTAACAACTAAAAACGTGAACCTTGGCACGCAGGCCTAACAACTGAAAAGACAATAAGAAAAAGAAAAAAAACCTTAAAGCAATGAAAATTTTTACCTGCCATGTGGTAGGGCAAATTACTTGTAATAAATCTTCAAATTATCGGCATTCGAAGGCCCAGGAAAGGGTCTTCCCGAAATGTCTCTTAGGCTGTATGCTCCTTTGCGAACCTATCGTATGACCTCAAGGGGTCCTTCCCAGATGGGCCCGAGCTTCCCTGGGGGGTGACCTACTGTTTCGGCCCTCCTCAAGACCAAGTCTCCAGCTCCGAACCTCCGAGTCTTGACTTTGTTATTAAAATGTTTTGCTGTCTTACTTTGGTAAGAGGCAACCTTTATAGCGGCTTGCTCCCGTACTTCTTCCAAGAGATCAAGGTGTTCAATTGTATGCCCCGAGGTTTCTGGGAGTCTCCTATGGCTTGGCAGTCTAATTTCCACCGGGACCAATGCTTCAATGCCATAGGCTAACATAAAAGGGGTTTCTCCTGTGATTGTCCTATAAGTTGTTCTATACGTCCATAGTATAAAAGGCAGCTCGTCGGACCAAGAACCCTTAGCATTACCAATTTTTGTTCGGAGGTTTTGTAATATGATTTGATTTGTCACCTCGGCCAGACCATTGCTCTGAGGATGCGAAACTGAAGTCAGACGGTGATCAATCCCAAGGTTTGAGCAAAAGTCCCTAAACTGTTGATTGTCAAATTGCCTGCCATTGTCGGTGATGAGGATCTTTGGTATCCCAAACCTGCAAATGATAGACCTCCAAGTGAAGGCTCTTAGCTTGGACTTCGATATCGTTGCGAGAGGTTCGGCCTTTGCCCATTTAGTGAAATACTCTACTACTACAACAACAAACTTTAATTGACCTCTTGCCACAAGAAAGGGCCCGAGGATGTCAACTCCCCATTGTTCAAACGGGGCTGAACAGTTAATGTTGGTGAGGTCTTTGGCCGGTGAATGGATAACATTACCAAACCTCTGGCACCTATCACATCTCTTAACATATTCTGAGGCGTCTTTCTTCATAGTTGGCCAATAGTACCCATATCGTATGAGTTTAAAGGCCAGGGCCCTGGCTCCTTAATGATTCCCGCACACACCTTCATGAACTTCAGCAAGGGCCTGGGATGATTCTGATGGTCTAAGGCACCTTAGGTATGGAAGAGTAATACTTCTGCGAAAGAGGACATCGCTGATCATGCAGTACCTAGGAGCTCGAGCTCTGATGCTTCTAGCTAACCTGGCATCGCTTGGTAGATTTCCACTTGTGATGAATTCTATGATTGGGTCCATCCAAGACGGTTCGTTGTCAATGTCCATGACGTCGGGGATTGGATTGATGCTGGGTTTTGTGATGACTTTGATGTGAACTGTTTTGTCCAGACTGTCAACCCCCATGAACACAAGCCTGGATAATGCGTCAGCTTTTCCGTTGTCCTTTCGAGCAATTTTTGCAATTTCACAATTCTTGAATTTTTGTTGAAGATCCTGAACCTTCATGCAGTACAAACTCATTTTCTCGTCTTTCCTTTCAAATGATCCTTCAATTTGTCCGACCACCAGTTGTGAATCGCTGAATACCTTCATGAACTCAAGGTCAAAGCTAAGGGCTAGCTCCAGAGCAATAACGATGGCCTCATACTCGGCCTCGTTATTGGTTGCTTCAAACTCAAACCTAAGAGTGCATTGAATCTCCATATGTTTGTCAGGGCTGATGATGATGACCCCTGCACCCGAGCCCGAGGAGTTCGATGCTCTATCTACAAAAATTTTCCAAGTGTCCAAATTAGTGCTCATGCTCGAGCCGTCACCTGGCTCCCGAGGCCTAGGGGTTAGTTCTGCAATGAAGTCGGCTAGTGCTTGGGCTTTGATAGATGGGCGTGGTTTGAATTTGATGTCAAATTCTTCGAGCTCGATCGCCCATTTCATCAGTCTTCTTGAGATGTCCGGCTTCTGAAGTATATGCCTAAGTGATTGATTAGTGAGCACCACAATAGGGTGAGACTGAAAATACTGCCGGAGTTTCCGTGCTGCTATCACCAAGGCAAGGGCAAGTTGTTCCGCCAAAGTATACCTTGTTTCCGCATCTAGTAGGACCTTGCTTACATAGTAGATAGGTTGTTAGACTCTGTTAACCTCTTTCACCAAGACCCCACTAACCGCGCTTTGAGATACGGCCAAGTACAAAAATAAGGTGTCACCAGGCTCAGGCCTAGTGAGAATAGGAGAAGATGCCAATGTTTGCTTGAGCTCCTGAAAAGCTTTCTCACAGTCTCCACTCCAATCAAAGCCTTGGTTTCCTCTGAGGACTTTGAAGAAGGGATAGCACATGTCTGATGCTCGGGACATGAACCTGTTCAAGGCTGCTATCCTACCAGTCAACCTCTGTACCTCTTTCTTGTTCCTTGGTGATTCCATAGATGCCAAGGCTTGTATTTTATCAGGGTTAGCCTCTCTCCCTCGGTGAGTGATAATAAAGCCCAAGAACTTGCCCGAGGCTACGCAAAATGCACATTTTGCTGGGTTCAACTTCATTTTGTACTTTTGCAAGGTGTCGAAAACCTCTTCAAGATCTGAAATATGTTGGTCCACCCGTTTGCTCTTGACCACCATGTCATCAATGTACGCCTCCACATTCCTTCCTATCAAGTTAGAAAAGACTTTGTTGATGAGCCTTTGGTATGTTGCCTCTGCATTCTTCAAACTAAAAGGTATGACCTTATAACAATATATGGCAGAATCGGCCATGAATGATGTCTTTTCTTGATCTTCCTCGACCATGAGGATTTGATGATAACCAGAAAATGCATCTAAGAAGCTGTATAGCTTATGTCCAGATGTGTTATCCACCAAGTTGTCAATCCGCGATAGGGGATAACTATCCTTTGGACATGCTTTGTTAAGATCTGTGAAGTTAATACAGACCCTACACTTACCATTGGCCTTCTTCACTAAAACAACATTGGCAAGCCAATCGGGATATTGGACCTCCCGAATGAATTGAGCACTGACGAGTTTGTTAATTTCTTCGCGAATGACCTCCCGACGTTCTGGGGCAAACTGTCTTTTCCTCTGCTTTACTGGTCTGGCCCCTGGGCTAATGTTAAGCCTATGGACTGTAATTTTGGGGTCTATCCATGGCATATCCTCAACCTTCCAGGCAAAAACGTCAATGTTGCAAGATATGCAACCAATAAGTTCTGTCTTTAGGGTGACGTCAAGATCCTGACCAATCGTCACCTTCTTATCATGCTCGAGCTCGATTTCCATCCATTCTTCGACAGGAGCAAGTCTGACTTGTTGCCTGGTCTCGGGCTCTGTCCTTGAGATTTGCATGACGTTGTTATTTATTTCCCGAACACTGGCAACATAGCATTGTCTGGCAGCTACTTGGTCTCCACGCACGACCCCAACGCCATTACTTGTTGGAAACTTCATGGCTAGGTGGAAGGTAGACACAATGGCTTTGATCTTGTTCAGGAGTGGTCTTCTCAGGATAGCGTTATAGGCCATTGAGACTTGTACCACTTGAAAAGATGTCATCTCCGTAACCTGTTTCTGGCCAGAACCCAAAGTTAGAGGAAGCTCGACGACACCCTCTGGAGTGATGACTCTTCCCCCAAACCCCTGGAGAGGAGTTTTAACCGCTTTGAGCTGCTGAGATGAGATTCCCATTTTGGCAAAAGCCTCTTGTGAAAGTATATTGGCCGCACTCCCGTTGCCAACCAAGATTCTCTTTACTTCAAAATTGGCCACAATCGCTGAGATGACCAAAACATCATCATGTGGAACTGATACACCTTCCAAGTTCCTGGTTCCAAAAGTAATATCTTCCAGCTTTCCATGAGGCATCCCAGAGGCCAAGGTATATTCGGGCATATTGTTTTCTTCCACTGTTCGAATCTCCTCCCGAGGCAATACCCCCAATGATGATATTGTTCCTTGAGCGTTTGTCGTTAACGACGTAGGAACTCAGGAGTCCTCTTTTAATAAGGGCTTCAATCTCCCGTTGCAGGGCCTTACAGTTTTCCGTGGTATGCCCATGATCCTGATGAAACTCACAGTACGTGTTCATGTCCCTGGATTCGGATGGTGACCTCATTCTGGCAAGCCATTTGAGTTCCTTCATATCCTTGATCTCCATCAATATATTTGTTTTTGACGTATTTACGCGTGAATGACGGGGGTTCGGGTCATACTGTCCTTTATGCTTGACCCTATCATGGGATGGTCCAACCTTTCTCGGGTTCAGTGTTTCTTTCATATTTATGTACTTCTCGGCTCGGGTAAGAAGCTCGGTCACTGTCTTTGGCGGAGTTTTGGATAACGACATCTTGAAAGCCTCACACTTTATGGCATATGTGAGGGCAGAAACTGCTGCAGTTATATGTAGGTCGGGAATCTGAAGTCTTTCCTTGTTGAACCTGGTCATGAAGTAACGTAGGGTCTCATTTTGCCCTTGTCTAAGTTGCATGAGGGAAGCCGCTATCTTCCTGATGCGTTTACTGCTTGCGAAGAAAGCAGAGAACTTGTCCGCCAAATCTGAGAATGAGGCTATGAAGTTGGGCTCTAAGGTCGAGAACCAATCCCTAACAGCATTCGTCAAAGTTTGCGGGAAGGCCTTGCACATCACCTGATCAGGTGCGACCTGTAGATTCATGATGCCCGTGTATACGTTAAGATGATTGATTGGATCGGTGATCCCATCATACTCTTTGATCCTAGGATACTTAAATCTGTCTGGCAAGGGGAATGTCAATATCTCAGGAGTAAAAGGAGTGTTGGGACCGAATCTTGTTGACCCTTTGTTACCCTGAAGTAGGCATGCCGTAATTCCTTCTTGAATAATCCTAGCGAGTTCTCCGGACTCCATGGTCATTGATCTCGAGGCCGAGGTCACATGTGGTATGCCCGAGGCCCCTGCTCCACCATTGTCAGGGACGTGTCGTTGAGCTCGAGTATCAGCCATAAAACCCCCCTGCAGTGCCGGTGTGGGTAACGGATGCGAATTCCTTTGACTTAACAGCCGAGTCAGTGTGGCGACCTGTTGTCTGAGCTCTTCAAAGGCTCCGGTAGTGACGACTGCCGGCTGGGGCTCTGGCACTTCTGATGATTCCTCTTGAAGAACAAGGCTATCCTCAGGAGGAGGTTGGTTTGGAGCGGATGAGCTTGCTGGTGGAAGACCTGAACGTGTGTTAACCATGGCTTTTGGTAGCGCTTCCCACAGACGGCGCCAATGATGCTACCAAAAATCGTACCTGTTGATTTTCTGAGCCTGACGACTGATAGTGAGCACGAACGAGATCATCCGGTACCTAAAACAAAGGCGTCGATGTGTGTCCTCGTCGCCCCTCCGATGCTTAAGTCAGAGAGAGAATTTGTGCGTAAGGCTACGAACTGAAAATTTTGTAAAACGTACCTGAATAATGATCAAGGGCTTTGTATTTATAGAGGTAGGTGGTGTGTTCATGCTAGGATTCCGTAGTGCACTTGTAATAGGACAGCTTGATTTTGCAATCTTATACCAATGAGTCCTACGCGAGATAGGAGTTTGAATTGTGGTATAACTGGGATACCAATTATTTAATAGAGTTCTTCTGGGCATAGGAGACATAGGTTGAGGAGTTTAAGTCAGAATAAATTTCTTATTGGATAAGGCGTTGACGCCGGGGACATGTCGAGGACATAATCCCGAGGACACGTCGAATGACGTTCCACAAACTCTTGGGTCAAGAGCTCGGGCATGTGAAAGACATGCCGAGCACATATATCCCGAGCATACTGATACACAAATCGACGAAATAGAGTCCTCGGGTTTGTATACGTCGGGAACAGTATTTGGTAACATCAATAAGAAAATTATATAATTTCATTTTGAGAAATTTAATTTCATCCACAATTTTCGATAGAATGTAAATTTTCTTTGAAATCTTATTTTTTTGATAAGTTGTGTTTAATAATTGTTGTGATATATATAATGTCAATGGATAATTAGATTTTTCAAACTAGTTGATATTTGTTGTAAAATTGTTTGAGAAAATTTAAAATCAAATTCATATTTATTGTTTTGTGTTTCTCACACATGGTGTCACAACCTATTTAAATAATTTTGATAGATGAATTTGCAATGGTTGTAATGTATTGACAATGCCATTAATCGTAGAATAAATTCCTTGCAAAAATGGTTATTGAAGTTGAAGAAGATGATAAATGCATATATTTAAGTGTTTGGCTGATATATCGTTCTCAACATTTTATAAATGTTGAGAATTATGTTACAAATTTAGCAAAGCTAGGGAATATTTTATGTTTACCATTGACTATATTGCTTACGAGTAACATATTTGTTTTAAGTATTCGTGTTAGCTAATGTTATTTGAGTTTATGCATGTAGATATGAGAGACGTTAGGAGATTCATTATCTCGCATGGTGATACATTCGTCAACATAGAGGACAAGTGAAAATGGTTTTGGAATCGAACAACATAATTTGTTATTCGAAATGACATTACATATGAAGAGTTTGTCAATAAATTATTCGAAAAGCTTAATCTTGCTGGAAAGAAAGATTGATGAGCACGTGAACATGTTGACGGTGTAGAGGTTATGGATACAATAGGCAAACATGTAGGAACCCAGGACCATTGACTAACTCGGGCACTTGAGTGTTTTTTGTATTCATGTTAACATCGAATTTGTCATTCATGAATAATATACGTTTGCATTTTTACTTTATTTTCTTAGTTCATTTCAATACTTAGTAATCATTTGAAGAACAGTACAAAACATAAATTTAGTACTATGATTTCAACATCATTGTATAGCGACGTACTAAATTTCAAATTACAACAATTCAAAATCGACGAGTTCGTAAACTGTTAAACTACATTAATTCACTACTACGTCAAAATAAATCATGACAATAACAATGCGTTTCTTATTTGAAGTGGTCACAACATGATAATGTTCGAAGACATCTACATGTCCTCAACAACGGATAGAGAAGATATCTCACTACCATCACCGTTGTCGAAACTTATGATCATGATATCCCCCAAGACATCCGGACTCGGTCCTACGTTGTCGTCCAACTCGTCGATGTAATGAATGTCAAACAAAAGATGGTGTTCGTCTGGTGGGATTTTGACTAGGATGATCTCACAATCTCCACTTGTTTTTATTTAACTCTTTATTTAATCTCACTATTGTTTTACCCTTCTTTCATTTGCACCATTTAAGGTGACTAATTGTGCACGCTCATACATAATAGGGTTGGCAATGGTTCGGTTCGGGGTCGGTTTGACCAAAATCATCACCGAACCATCAAATTTTTTGTCATACCATAACTGCAACATAACCACTTAAGTCGGTTTTGGTTTGGTTCGGTTCGTATCTCGATTCAGCTCGATTTGGGGCAATTAATAACTATGAAAATAAATTATTTTTCATAAGTCCAGTTGTTAAATTGAAAAAAACAATTTATGAAAAAAAGTCACACATGATGATTTTCAATTAATAGTCGAGTGAATTATATTGGAGAAATTCAAACAATTTACGTTGTTGATCACTTACCAGATCAAAATTGTATAAAGGGCCGATAGAGGGTACATCTGTAAGAAGGCGGTGATTTATGGTACAAAAGGTGATGTCTAGGTTGCCGATGACAAAATCAAGAAAGACAAAGACTATGTATATTTAATTTCAAGCTAATCCAGATACCTAAAACTAATCAAATGATCAAATTTATCGTAAGATAATAAGTTTTTTGAAACTGAAATTGTTGATTGAGTTTGCTGCAAGAGTAAGTGAGTTGATAATCATCATGTGTGACTGCAAAAATGAAGAAAAAAGGCCCACGTGGAGTTTGCAAAATTAGATATTTTTTTTATACGTGTTTTGCATTGGATTACTATTTAGATGGAAAAAATTAAATTTAACAGATAATCGGTTCGCGTAAATACCATACCCCCACCACCCCGAACATGTTCATTAAAATTAAATACCATATCCGTCCCATTGCACCATATGTTCGATTTTTTTCGTCCCATTCGATTCGATTAACTGTGATTTTCGATTTTAACGGTTCAAATTGTCATCCCTAATACTAAGCAATTGAGAAATGGCATTGATATTATTGTTGAAAATGAAATGGCTGGTGGTGTATAAATTAATTAAACCCATCCATTTATATGGCCAACCAATTGAATCACTTAGCGTACCTTCTCAATTGTAGGTGCAATGCTTCCAACTATTTTACTTTTTCTTCTCCCATATTCAAATGGTTATGGTGTTATTTATTCAAACATCACTCTTTCTACGCTGTCTTAATGTTCAAATTCACCACAGTATATCAAATATCAAACTAATTATAAACTATTTCTATGCTGTCTTAAATAATGTTCCCACCCTATTTCTTAAAATTCATTTTCAACCCACATTTTATAGGACCACAACTTTTATTAACTTTTCATTTGCATATTTCGTCAACTTTTATCAAAATTGACTAAAAATCTGATTTAATCCAAACCAAACAGGGGCTACGCATAAACCACGTAAATAAGCACACATAATACACTCATCACAGTTTAAAATAATCAACTTCATCCATGAACATACTGAAAATACAGTCGCAATTTCCACAATATGAAATGGGTTTATCAGTGATCAACATGAAGAATATACCGTCCTACTACCCTGCAAGAGAGTGAAACATACTAGCCTTATATCGCTGGAGTAAAAAATTAAGTGTCCACGCTCCATCTAGGAAAAAAACCCGACTTTTCTTTTAACCAATCATGTCAAATATAATCACAGTTGTCTCAAACTGCAGTCATCACCAAGAATATGCCATCAGCCTTTAGCTAAAAGTAGATGTATAATTGAAATGGGCCCTGTCCCTTCCTACCAGTAAAACTAGTTGTCGAGAAGAACCAAACAATAAGTCTGAACTTTGATTCTTCATGACATTCACAACAATTCCGTTCCCAAACTGGAAGGCTCGAGAAACTATATCGGTGAAGCTTTCAATAGTGCTTGACTAGCTTTTCACCATATGAATCTCTGTATCCCGGCCTCGTGATCCCAAAAGAATGGCCGAAACAAGAACATAAACAGTGTGAAACAATTGACGGCAAGATAAAGAATACCCAAGAGAAGCCAACTCTTGCTGTTGTTGATATTGGAGTGAAGAATGAAAAAAAAGAACGGAATTGTATAGTATCTGAACTCGATTAGAGGAGCAGGAATGAGAGTTGCAGCAGAAGCCAAAAAATATGCAAGCGTCCAGATCTTCTGCTGGCTTTTCACTGCAAACGCAAAAACCAGTGATATGTTCAGGAGAGTTGCTATATACAGAAATGTAAGAAAAAAATTTACTTGAACTTTGGACTAACCCAAGCTACTGAAGATTGAAAACCACGAGTAAGTGTACAGTGGGACTAAAAGATACTTTGTTGACCAATGATATCTAATGATTTTTCGCCAAAGATAGAAAGGATAGTGTCGATTGTCAGCAATGAGATATGGATGCGCTATGCTGCACGAGTTAACAAACCATGTTTTAGCAGGAGGAAAATAAACTTTCTAACAGAGTAAAAAAGGAACTTAAATTAACCGAAGGAAAGAGTATGTTTGCAAGTTGATCAACATTAATTAAAATTTATTACAATTTTGGCCTGATCTAAAACCGAGCGACAACTCTATCTTGGAGTTAACAAATGGTCTAGGACAATTAAAACCAAAAGAAAGCTTCAGATTAAAATGTTAATTTGATCAAATGACTAACCTGAAAAAATGCACAGAAAGGAAGGCAGCAGTTAATGCCATAAACCACTGGAAGAAAGTTAACAGTCTGTTTTGACGGAATGATCTAAGTAGAACTGCAGCTTGACCTAATGTGAAGTGCACAGGAAATGTAAAAACAGCAGAAACGAGACTATAATACAGCAATTGAGCAAAATGGGGAGAAACTGCATGAGCATCTTTAGCACCTGCAAAATAGAGAGAATGTAGAGCTAATGTCCATATTTTGGTTCGAAAATGAGATATTTATTTCATCTTTTCATCATTCACCACATCAAGGAAATTAAAAAATAAGTATTTTAGAACAACAAGAAGCGTAAAAATGATTGATTGGAGGTACCCAGAACTATGCTCCCATTCCAGCAAACAAAAGCAGCAAAAGCCACAAATACCATAAAGAAGGGACTAAAGGAAGTCAACAGCTCCCATTTCAGATGCCATGATTTCAAGATGATGACCTGAATCTCATCCAATAAACCTGCAATAAATGGAAATGCCACAAAGATGTGCATAGTTAGAATGGCAACCGCACTTTGGTTATTCATGCTTTAAGAATATAATACTCCATCCTATATTACAATTTTATTTATTTTTCAATTAAAAAGAATAAAAACATATTCCAAATTATAGACTGCTACGAATCTATTACAGTTATATTTAGATTTTCATACTACAAAAAACATATTAATGACTACTAACTGTAGAAAAGACCAATGAGTTCGAGATATGGGGGGCGTTTGTTTCCCATTTTTGTTAAAATGAGAATGAAAGATATGATCGTTATGAGCTCCACACAAGAGATAGAAATTCAAATTTGGTGACTTGATGTGATAGATATTGGTTATATTTTTCATTTTAATGAAAAAAATGAGAAACAAACAGGGTAATAAGCTTTTTTTTTTTTGTGAGCATCCATTGCATGCAATAATGGTAACCACTACATGTATATCAAAAAACATAAGAACTAAGATAAAACCTGATGCATAGGGTGTGGAACTGACGGTTGTTTGTGAAGTAAAATTGTTTGGAACATCCATGTTAGTACTGAATCTTCGCTTTCTTAGGTTAGAGACATTAGATACACCTTCACTGTGGGCTGACTGAGCACCCTTCCTTTCTGACACTCTGGATTCGTCAACTCTCACATTATTGATTTGATGAATCTTTGTAAATTCCAGAACCCCCACGCAAGCAACAAAAAGCATCCATATAATATTTGTTTGCCGGATAAGCACAGACAAAACTCCAAACTACAGATGAATGAATAAACAAATAAAAACTAGTTCTTATATAGGAAAACCACAAGTCAATGAACACTATATTGAAGTAAAGTGTGAAACAGAACTGCCTAAGCGGATGAAAAAATATAGAATCTCATCTTAATATAAACTGACAATACCACTACTTTTCATTTCATTAAACTGAAGATGCTTGGTGCCTAAAGTCTGCCAACAAAAGATACTTTGCTTTCCTACTATAAATACTGTAACTATATGTGGCTCCGGAATGATCACTAATATAAAAAATTGTCAAATTTATAATCTATATATTTTGAACATATTTTGGCTGGTATGTGAGAAAACAGAAGAAAAAACTTTTTCGACTCACTAAAAGTGAATACGGTTGTAAATCGTGGTATACTGACTTTAACTACCGATTACTTTTGCAGCAAAATCTGCTCCCTTGAAAAATGAAAAAGATGCTGAAGTTGCTCGTTGGTTCTCCTTTAGCAACCGCATTAAGCTAATTGCTCAAGCATAAGTTGATTTCAATTGGCAAAATCTAAAATTGCAAAGAAGAAAAACTCAATTGAACAAATAAGAACATTGAAGAACATTACAAAATTATAATAACAGTATTCGAAGCACAGAGTTTTCAGTTCTTAAGATGATCACAACGAGCTTGATGTGAAAGATTGTACTGCAAAATTCTCTCTCATAAAACTGTCAATCAAATAATACTATTTCATACCGGAGCAGGAGATTAAATCTTTTTATCAAAGTTCATCTAAAAAGAAATGTCTTCAAGTATTATTTGAGAAGAAATGGAAGAAGCCACATTAGTACCATTAAACATTAATTACCATAAGACATATTACCCACTGGAAACAAATAAGATGCACTCCATATCATCCCTTACCAATGAACCGAACATGTATTTCCTCTTCAAAACTAGAAGATACATGGCAAGAACTGCAGTTAGCGATGCTACATCTGTATAATAAAGAAAGGTGAAGAACCAGTGCAGTGGATATAATGACAAAATCACTGCTTGAAGAGTTGATTTCTTGTCATCAAGAGATGGCTTTAAGTGAGTGATAATCTCATAAATCAGAATGCTGCATATTACAGCCAGCAAAGCATTGGTGGTTCGCAGAACCAAAGTCGAGCAAATATTGGAAAATGATGAAAGTCGTTGCAGGAAATGCATCCCAGGAAACAAAGAAGCAACATAGGCAATTGAAAGAAAGTACCTGCAAAATTTTAAATTGCAAACATCAACTTTTATTAGGAAAAAATCTATCTCAGCCTCTCCAGGTAAGCCTACCTCTATTAATTCTTTTACCATCTATTACCAGCTTATCTCATTCATTATTCTGCATATTTCCCATGCATAGGTAAGAAATAGAATGACCACATCCTTGTGTTATAATCCTATACAACCCGCTACTTTAGAGCTTTACTTCCACCTTCAGTAAAGCAAATTTGAAAAAAAAAAAAAAAATAATAAGGATATAATTGTGGGAAGAGTAAATTTGCAATGACTATCTTCTTTCCCTCATCTTTCCATTCTCTAGGATACCATTTCATCTCTTACACCTCCAACAGCCTGCAAAATTACATGAACTTTTGTCCTCTGAGAATTCCAGGAAAGGATTTCTCTTTCCCCCTGGATGGCTTTCAGTTAATCTTCTATACAGGATAACCATACCAAGAACTTGCATAACTAACTTTATGGAACAAGAAGTGCCTGAATCAATCTATCCATAAATATTCAGATAACTAAACATAACAGCACAATCTGACAACCCCTCAGAATAAGACCAGAAACTTGAAAATACCCAACGAGAGCAAAAAGCACCAAAAAATAATAATAATAATAATAAAATAAAATAAAATTGAAGTGAATGAATTCAAATATAAAACAAGAAACAAGGAATACAAACTCACAGTCCAGGTGGAGTAGTGATCATAGGATCCCAACTTTTGAAATTGCCTTTGCAGTACTGTTGGGCTTGTGGGACATGAAATATCTCATCCTGCAATTCCAACCATCATCAATACATACGCATCTCTACATTATCACATCCATATACTTTTAGTGTATTTTTTGTAAGAGCTTGAACTACTACCCTTGATTAACCTTTTAAGATGGAACCAATAATCAGTATAGAGCCAACAAGCTCAAACGAACAAATCCATCCCCCTAAAGCTCAGACGAGTAAAGGGGTTTCAAGATTTGTGTTATCAAACCAGCCAACATCTTGTCAGCCAATCTCAAATCGATTAAAGATGAAATAAATAAATAATCTTTCAGTCAAAATTCAGTAAATAGATAGAAGAATAGAATACCATATAAGGTTCAGGAACAATGCGATTGACGATTATGGAAATGGGTACAACCCACAAGATCACAATTATTGCAACTGCTATTCTACCCATATTCTGTATATATTATGAATTGAAACTTGTTCAATTTCGAGGGTTTCCGAGGGATCTGTTAGGTATCCCCTGCAGTCCCTTTTTCTCCAACTCAGAGCGGTGTGGAATCCATTGTGCTGGCAGAATTCGATTTGTATTATATTCTGATGTTAAAAAATCGCAGGTTGAGGGCGATGCTGCGAAAAAAGAAAGAATGGGGAATGGATTTATCACAGGTCAGTCGGCTGGGAACTATAACTGCAATTTTCTGCCAAAGAAAAAACAGGATCCTAACTTGCTCTGTTCCTATGGTAGTGATGATGGGTACACTCCTTGTACACTAGCATAACCCCCAGAAAATGAGCAATGCCTAATGTGCATGACTTTTTTCATATATCACTTACAGGCCCCATCTGTATTAAAAAAAAATTATGCGGACCCTACGTATGTGTGTTGTCTGACAGCACTCTAATTCTTTAAGGATAACACTACTCCCAAAAAATATATTAGTAATGGGCGTGGAGATCTTCCCAATTTGTGAAAAATTCATAACTAAGTTAAGTATCACTCATTTTAAAATTAAGGGAAAATGTTTCAAATTTCAAAAATCATATATTTATTAAAATTTAATTATGATTTAATTAATTAATTAATTATATCAAGGTGACAAATATATACAATTTGATCACAAGTTAATAATTTAATTAGTCACATATTATTTTTTTCTCACGATTCAAAAATATTATAAGTCACAATTTGTTCAAGGCCACAAATTAAAAATTTATAAGTCACAATTTATTTATCGATCACAAATCATAAATATTATAAGTCACAACTTATTATACAATCATAAATTATCAAAATATCTCTCACAAATTAACAAAATTTTTATGTCACAATTTATCTTTTAAATTGGTCACACATTATTTATTAGTCATAGATTAACTGATTTAATTGTCACGATCAACTAAATAATTAGTCACAAAACATTTACACTTCCTTCCACCATCATCCCACCTATGACCATCGCCACGATCTCACCACCATAGCCAACATCACAACCATCACCTTCCCACCTCGCCAACACTGACTCACAATTTGACACCCAAAAAGCCAACACTGCCACACTGCCTCATAATTTGAAAACTCACAAACAAAAATAGGAACCAAAAATCTGGCACCACCTCGTCACCACACCACCTCACAATCTGAAATCGACAAATAGAAACGAAAAAAAATTTCGCAAAAGCAGGCGTACCAAAAATCACAACCACCATTCCTTCTGTCACTACACTACGAAAAAAACCTTAAACCTGTCGTCGTTGCAACCCCACGACCACCTCGAATCCATCATATTCTTCACCAAAGACGCGATAGACGATCGAGTGTAGCGGTAGTTCTGTACACAATCGTTGCTCACGACGCAGTGATCGTGTGCATTTGCTGCTGCAAGGCCCACATTATGTTGATCGTGCATAGTGGTCACACAACACCCCTAAAAGAGGAGCGTTGTCAGTCACACGGCGTTGTCGGTATAGAGAGGGTGGGTGGTAGAGAGAGAGGGGGGAAGCAGTAAAATGAAGGGTTAAGAGTACAAAATGTCCATACGTTTGACACTTATTGCGAAAAACGTTCCTACGTTTCATTTTTTTTTTTTTTTTTTGCATTTTTGTCCTTATTTCAACGTTTCATTGCTAAAAAGTCATTTTCACCATTTTTGAATGTAAAATAACCAAAATACCATCGTAGTTAAATAAAACAAAAAAAAGAAGACAAAATAAAGAATAAATTGTAATCTTACTCCTAAATGTTTTAAAAAGTGCAAGTGAATCTAAATAATTATTAAAAGGTATAATAACACAAAACGTCCCTACATTTGGCTTGTAGTGTGCAAAACGTCCATACGTTTCAAATTGATGAAAATGACGTTTTTCGCAATGAAACGTGAAAAATAGGGATGAAAATACAAAAAAATTTGAAACGTATGGACGTTTTTCGCAAAAAATGTTAAAAGTAAGGACGTTTTTCATAAGAAGTGTCAAATATATGGACTTTTTGTTCTATTAGACCTTATTAAAATTGAAACAATTGCCAAATCGATGAACCTCCATACCATTTCCAAAATACCATTACCCAAACTCCGACAGCACCACCTGTTTCGAAGATATCCATGTCATTTCTAACACACCAATTAACTATACTCACCAGGATGCTTCTCTTCATAGTCTCTTCTTCTACGAATAGGACTGCCACCCTAGAAATGAAAAAATTTCGACCAACCATTGCCCAAACTGTCAAACCTTCATACCGCTGAACCATCTGTTGATGTTTTAAGACCATGAAGAGAAGCGTCCTGGTGAATATAGTTAATTGGTGTGTTGGAAATGACATGGATATCTTCGAAATAGGTGGTGCCGCCGAAGTTTGGGTGGTGGTATATTGGAAATGGTATGAAGGTTCACCGATTTGGCAATGGTTTCAATTTTAATAAGGTCTAATAGCACAAAAAGTCCCTACATTTGCCACTTCTTGTGAAAAAGTCTCTACGTTTGACATTTCTTGCGGAAAACATCCATACGTTTCAATTTTTTTTTGCATTTTCATCATTATTTTCACGTTTCATTGCGGAAAACGTCATTTTATTCAATTTGAAACGTATGGACATTTTGCACACTATAGGCCAAACATAGGGATGTTTTGTGTTATTAGGCCTTTTAATAATTATTTAGATTCACTTGCACTTTTTAAAACATTTAGGAGTAAGATTGCAATTTATTCTTTATTTTTCTCTTCTTTTTTTGGTTTTATTTAAATAGGAGGGTATTTTGGTCATTTTACATTCAAAAATGGTAAAAATGACGTTTTTAGGAATGAAACGTTAGAATAAGGATGAAAATGCAAAAAAAAAAAATGAAATGTAGGAATGTTTTCCGCAACAATTGTCAGACATAGGGACGTTTTGTCCTATTAACCCTAAAATGAATTAGGGTTTGGTGGTGGTGAAAACGTGTAGGCATAGACAAGGGGTGTAGTGGAGTGAGGTATGTAAATTAATTTAATTTTATAATAATATTATTAATATTTAAAAAATAATTTTTCATTTGATTTTTGAATAATGAAACATTGAGCCTGATTTTAGAAAACTGATCTTCGAAAGTATGATGGAATGTAATTTCCTCCTCCTAATTCTTTTAGCGGGCTACAATATATTGGACTTGGGCTTACTTTAAAACCCTATGGACCTCTAAAAGGTCGAATGGGCTTGGGACAGTTGACAGTCCATCAATAGATATGAAATCTCTCTGGTAAATAATTTAGAGGTATTTACACCTGATACCTTTATTTAATTCATATTCAAATATTACATTGCAACATTTTTTCTCCATAAATACTATTCTATTACAGTAAAATTAAATATTTGAATTAGTAATAAATTCAAACGTGCAAATCCCCCAAATAAGCGCTTCCTATAAGTTAATTACGGCCACAATCCCTAAATTGGGTTCTGATCTCAAATTCCACCATTACACCCAAATTCGCTCAACGAGAATACAACTCAAGAAATCCCAAAAACCATAATAGAAATTAATCTTCCATAGATATGAAGCATCTTAATCTCTACCACTATTCCATAGCTTACGATCACATAGTAAGCTATGAACAGAGATTACATGCATTGTAACACTTGGATGGTGTGACGTAGATTATGTTATTCTTCCAATTATGATGGAGAAGAAAGCCCACTGGATACTTGGTGATTTCGATGTGAACGAGAGATGCTTGAACGTTTACAACCCAACCCAATTGTGCTTAGTTGCAATGAATATTTGTGATACATGGTGATATTGAACATCACTAATTACCTACAACAACTAATAAGATATGAGTTCTGCCGCCAGCCAACACCATCCGTGGGCATACAACACCCATGCTAAGACGTCGACCCCCATGGGCGCTCTACGCCCATTCCAGGCGTCGACCCCTCGGCATGGGCGCTTGGTACCCATGCCGGGACATCCACCCCAAGGCGCTCTGCGACCACGCTAGACGTCGAACCCCTAGGCGCGCTATACCTATGTCAGGATGTCGACCACCATGGGGCTCATCACCACTACGCGGCTAATACAACACTTAGCAAAAAATTACAACTTGGGTAGAGATCACGCGATGGTTGTTACTAACACGAATGGCAGTTGAACGGGCCGGAGGTTACTCACTAAGAACGTGGGGGCAGTGGAAGAGGTTACGTGGGACACGTGGCACCGTAACTGCCCGGCCTTCACATGACTCCAGTTGCCTATAAATACTCCAAAAGGTGAAATAGGTAAAAATCTTGGAAAAACTTTAGTTATTGGAATATCTCCTTTTTTCCTAACTCTCCATAATTCGATACTAATTCTCACGTTGGAGGTACAACAGGGGAGAAAGCCCCAACCTCACTTTTGCAGATAACAATTGGTCATCGGAACAGCAGAAACACCCTACACCACCAGGAGGGCACGGAGGTTCTTTCTTTAACCATTTCATTGGCCCCGTCTATGAGAAACATTTGAACTAAAAAGCTATGTTGAGAAGACAAACAAGGAGTGATACTCGATTGGTTGGAAATACGGCGGAGATGGAGTCGGAGTCAGTTGCAAGGGGTCACAAACCACCACTGCCCCCGCAATATGTGACACAGAGTCAATTCAGCGCTTTGGAGACTCAGTTGGCAACAATGATGACGCTCTTACAAAACCAGTCGCAGAGCGCAGTAGTCCCCCCATTAAGCCCGACAGAAGTGACAAACCAGCAGCCGCCTCAAGCGCCACCCGCTGTAGTCCCACCCATCGCTCGACAGGCGACGGGAGATTCGAGGGCTCTGGTGGTCCTAGCTCAGCAGCCCCCGCAGGCCATTGTGGACCTGGAACAAGAGATGGAAGAAATCATGGCCCAGAAGATAGATGACGCACTATCCAAGATGAAGGATAAGTGGAGGCAGATGGTTTTGGAGGAAGACCCATTTGTGCCTAAGATCATGGCGGTCCCCTTACCTAAAGGCTTCAAGCAGCCCATGATAGAAGCATATGACGGAGTCACGGATCCGTTTGACCACTTGCGGACCTTTGTAGATCTGATGAGACTTTACGCGGCCCCGGACACAGTGATGTGCCGGTCCTTCCCCCCACACTCAGGAGGGAGGCCAGGGACTGGGTAGCAACCTTGGTCCCGCGGTCTATCAAGACGTTTGATGAGCTCTCCAAGAGCTTTGTGGCTTATTTCCTAAGCAGCAAGAGGAAGAGGAAGACGGCCATTAAGTTGATCCAGGTCGTACAGGAGAAGGACAAGTCATTGCAGGAATACTTAGTTAGGTTTAGTCGGGCGACTCTGGGCGTAAAGGACTTGCAAATGTCCGCAGTGGTTACCGCTTTGATGAATGGAACGCGAAGCCGGGCCTTTAAGATGTCACTCTCCAAAAATCCCCCGGAGTCGATGCATGACCTGTTGAAGAAGGGAGACAAGTACGTCGATGCGAAGGAAGTGGAGAAGGTAACTCAAAATCTCAAGAATGGATGGGAGATAGAAGCTCATAAGTGAAAGACAAATGATTAGCGGAGGCACGCTGATAAGAATAAGCCGAAGAATGAACGCATGAACAAGGGTTATACCCAGGATCGGTCAGTCAAGCAGAAGCGAGAGGAGATACAAGCATCCACCCCTTTGAACATCCCACGTACAAAGTTATTAATGGAAATACAACACATGAAAGAGCTCAAATGGCCTAAACCGATGCTGACTCCCTCCAGCAAGAGAAATCAAAGTAAGTACAGCCATTTTCATAAAGATCACGAACATGATATCGAAGAATGTCTGCAGTTGAAGGAGGAAATTGAGCGCCTACTAAGGTGGGGACTATTGGCTAAGTATGTAAAAAATGATAGGGGCAAGCAAAGGCTCGATGATCGACCCCCGCCAAGGGTAGGAGTGATAAACATGATCATCGGAGATGTAGCATTGGGCGGCGACTCAAATTCTGCTAGAAAGAGCTATGCGCGTTCCGTGGGGGTCTGCTCTATCCAAAAAAAGCAAGGTTCAACCAGAGCATTACTTTCAACGAAGAGGACTTGATTGGTGTAACGCATCCCCATGATGACGCCTTAGTGATAGTAGGCGATATAGCGGATTTTGACGTGAAGAGGATGCTAGTTGACGGGGGAAGTACTGTGAACGTCCTCACTTGGGAAGCCTTCTTGGGTCTAAAGATTTCCTCTGAGAAGTTGAAGATGGTGACTACCCCTCTATAAGGCTTTGGAGGAGCAACAGTGATACCGGAAGGAACTATGGAGCTTCGAGTTACGCTAGGCATATATCCAGCGACAGTGGTGATTATGACTAATTGCTTGGCTGTCAAGACCCCCATGGCCTACAATGCCATCTATGGCTGGCCATTGCTAAATGCAGCTGGTGCTGTCCCATCATCCTAACATCAGGTTTTAAAGTTCCCAACTAGTAAGGGAGTCGGGTGTGTGCGAAGGGACCAACATGCATCAAGGAAATGCTATGTGGATAGTATACAGGCTAAAGGCTCACCACCAATCATGATGCTGGATGTGGAACTCCCGAGGGGACGGATCGAGCTGCTCGATATGACTGAAAAAATATTTATAATCAAGGGACGGGAGTTTAGTGTTGGAACATGTCTGGAATCCGAAGAGAAAGAAAAATTGACAAAATGTCTAGCCAGTAACTTGGACGTTTTCGCTTGGGGCCCAAAAGACATCCCGAGATCAGCCCTACCATTGCGCAGCACCACATTGATGTCCAACCAGGGGCTAAGCCAGTAAAGTAGAAAAAAAGAAATCTTTCCCCGAAGAGGCAGGCCGCAGCCAGAGCAAAGGTAGAAAAATTGCTACAGGCGGGTTTTATTCGAGAAGTGCAGTACCCCAAGCGGTTGGCAAACATTGTACTTGTGAAAAAGTGAAACGGAAAGTGGCGCATGTGTGTAGATTATACTTGGTTGAACAAGGTATGCCCGAAAAACTCATACCCACTTCCCAGGATAGATCACTTGGTGGACGCTACTTCGGGTCATGAAAGGCTCAACTTTCTAGATGCATTTTCTGGGTACCATCAAATCTTAATGGCCAAGTCTGATCAGGAGAAGACGTCATTTATCACAGACTTTGGCACATACTGTTACACAGCCATGCCATTCGATTTAAAAAATGTCGGGGACTTATCATAGGATAGTTAACAAAGTTTTTCGTGGGTTGATCGGGGATGTTGTAGAGGCCTATGTTGACGACATGGTGGTCAAGAGTGTTAAGGCTGATGATCATGTGGCTTGTTTGCAGAAAGTGTTTGATGTTGCCCGACAAAGCATATTGAGGTTCAATCCAGAGAAGTGTGTTTTCGGCACTGCAGGAGGAAAATTCTTAGGCTTCATGATCATGCAAAGGGGCATCGAAGTAAACCCGGACAAAATTCAGGTAATACTGGAAATGAAAAGCTCTACCAGTAGGAAGGAGGTCTAGTGACTAATAGAGTGGGTAGCCGCTTTAAATCGTTTCATGAGCCGGGCGGTGGACAAGTGCTACCACATCTTCAAGGCTATAGGGGGTTTCTCCAATTTTGAGTGGACCCAGGAATGCGAAGAGTCACTTAGGTGCCTGAAGTAGTCATTACAAGAGCCCTCGATCTTGACCAGTCCATGCCTCGGGGATGTGTTATGTCTCTACTTGGCAGTCTCACCATGGGCAGTTAGCGCGGTGTTGGTGAAAGAATTCTCAAAGGCACAAAAACCGGTCTACTATGTGAGCCAAGTATTGAGGGGCGCGGAGGTAAGATACAGCCTGGTTGAGCAGCTAGTTTTTACGTTAATTGTCGCGGTTAGAAAGTTGAGACCATACTTTCAATCTCACACGGTGCAAGTAATGACCGACCAACCTATCAAGCAGATCCTACATCTACCAGAAACCTCTGGGAGGTTGTTGAAATGGGCAATCGAGTTAAGTGAGTTTGATATTGAGTTTAGGCCTAGGACGACTATTAAGGCGCAGGCTCTAGCGAACTTCATCACTGAGCTCACCATTCCGCCCGAGCACCCGCCAGGGGAACAGGCGAGGATCGTGATGATAGGGCCAAATGGTGAAGAGTTGGAATACTCGTTGCGTTTTGGATTCCCAGCCACAAATAATGATACCGAGTACGAGGCGGTGATCACGGGTTTAGGACTGGCAGCCAGACTTGGAGTAACTTCAGTAGAAATTTGCAGTGATTCTTAGTTAATAGTCGGGCAAGTGACAGGGGAATTCGAAACAAAAGATAGAAAGATGGCAACATATTTGATGGATGTCAAAAATTTGCTGAAGGGGTTCGCCAGGTTTAAAATAACAAAGGTTTCCTGAAAAGACAATGAGCGGGCGGACGCATTGGCTAAGCTTGCATCCGCTAAACCTAGACATCTGCCTCGCACAGCAAACGTGCAAATCCTATGACGACCTAGCATCCAGCATGCGGTTGATGTTGTAAATGTCGAGCATGGGGAAAGTTGGATGGACCCATTGATTGAATATCTCACAAAGGGCAAGCTTCCGGAAGATGCTTTCATGACAAGAAGGCTAAGGGCTCGAGCAACCTCGTTCGCCATCATCGATGGATTGCTTTACAAGCAAGGTTTCACAATGCCGTATTTAAAATGTTTGCAGTCGACAGAAGCACGAGAGGTACTAATCGAGATACATGCAGAAATTTGTGGCAACCACCAAAGGACAACCACCCTTGCGTTCAAGGCACAATGACAAGGATATTATTGGCCTAGCATGAAGGAAGATTTCAAGGAGTTGGTGAGGAAGTGGGATGCATGTCAACGCCGTGGAAACTTGATCCACATCCAGCCGAGCAGCATACGACAGTTGTTGGGGTGTGTCCTTTTTTTCAATGGGGGATGGACATCTTGGGGCCTTTGCCCGCCAAGGGGCAAAGAAAGTTCTTGCTAGTTTCCATAGACTACTTCACTAAGTGGGCGTAGGCTGAGCCCTTGGCCACCATCACAACAACCAGACCCTCTCTCCATCGAAAGAAATGAGATTATAGCGATACAACACATTAAAAAATTAGCCAAATTTCCCCGATGTAGAGGCAATCAAAAAAGCCGCATAAGTGAATATATAACCTACAGAAAAGTGGGCTAATCCAACCAATCTTGCTTGGACAATGGAAAGAGCCACAGGTTTATCTCTCCATCGAATCAAATTGGCCAAAGGTGTGCGTTCATGAGCCCATTACATAAGATCTTGCCTCAGGCGAGTCACATATTGCGCATTTACCGATGGGTTTCTAATTTTAGAAAGGAGATTTTTTCTTTATCGACTGACTTATTTCATATCATGGTTCGGGCGTTAAAAATCATCAGCTAACTCTGTGCCAGCAGCCGCGGTAAGACAGAGGATGCAAGCTTTATCCGGAATGATTGGGCGTAAAGCGTCTGTAGGTGGCTTTTTAAGTCCGCCGTCAAATCCCAGGGTTGCTGTCTACCTGAGACTGTCCCTTGGCCCGTAGGTCCTGACACAAGGTTAGAATTCTAGCTCTTCCAGAGTGGTATCTCACTGATGGCTCGGGCCCCCCCGGAAGGAGGCCTTCTTCGCCTTCCACCTAAGCTGCGCAGGAAAGGCCCAAACCCAATCCCAGGGAACAGTGAAGCTTCATAGGGTCTTTCTGTCCAGGTGCAGGTAGTCCACGTGGTAGAAAAATTACGCCAATCCATTGAAATATGGTATGCTACAAGTGAATATTTGCGACAAGAAATGAATCCTAATTTTAGGCGGAGAAATAGATTCATCATTCCACTCCAATCGATTCAAGAACGTGAGAACGAACTAATGCCCCGACTAAAAGAATTATTGAAATGAGTTCAAATGGAAGAAAAAAATCTGTTGATAAATGAATTCCAATTTGTTGGCTTAATCCTAACTATTGGCATTCTCCATTATGGAATGGAGATGCATATGTAAAAGAAGCAGTATGCTTTATCTGGAAAAATATAATATGTAGGTTTGGCGTACCCAGAGTAGTCATTACAGATAATGGCAAATAATTCGACAATCACAGTTTTAGAGCCTTCTACACAAGCTACCACATCGACCACATGTTGAATTTAGTCACTAACCCTCAGTCAAATGGACAGGCTGAAGTGACCAATCAAACCATACTATGGGATCTGAAGACAAGGCTGGAAAAGGAGAAAGGACTTTGGGCGAACGAGTTGCCCAATGTACTATGGGCGTATCACATGACATCACAGGAATCGACTGGTAAAACACCTTTTAAGTTGTCATTCGGGATGGAGGTAGTTGTCCCCGTTGAAATTTTGAGTGAGACTGGTCGAATGAAAATCAAGCAATTTGATGTCGCAGCCACCAGGGCGAAACTCGACTTACTGGAAGGGGCTAGAGAAAAGGCAGCGATAAGGATGTTAGCATACAAGCGAAGGGCCACTGAATATTTCAACCGAAAGGTAAGATCCAGGGTTTTTCAACCAGGGGATCTAATACTAAGAGATGCAGCCACAGCAGGACACCCTCCACCGAAGCTCGGGCCGAATTGGGAAGGGCCATATGAAGTAATCCACAACTTCAAAAAAGGAGCCTATAGTCTGGTCATGGAATACAGAATATCTCAAAAAGTACTATCAGTAGACCCGTAACTTAGAAAGATAGGTTATTTCCTTTGTAAATATAGTAGATAGATTGGTTTAATCGTTTCCTTAATGTAAGGCCTGTTATAGGCACGATCTATTGCAATTATTCATGATATTCAATGAAAGACCCTGGAGGTGGCAGATGATGACGGCACTAAGGAAAGGCTAGCCTAGCTGGGACGTCCCGGTGTGCCTCCTGAGCTCCCTAAACCAGGCAATTTATATGTTGATATGTAGCTTTAACCCCCCACGACAACTCGACAATATTTTTGTTCCTAGTGGAGAGCCATAATGGTTAAGGACCTAAACTGCTAGACCACGCGCTCGACAGTCGACATAGCCCAAGTGGCTAGATGGAGAGCCATAAAAATTGAAAATTTGGTTAAGGCCCTAAACCACTAGATCACGCGCTCGACGATCGGCATAGCCCAAAGGGCTAGGTGGAGAGCCATAAAAATAAAAAATTTGGTTAAGGCCCTAAACCGCTAGACCACACGCTCAACGGTTGGCGAAGCCCAAGGGGCTAGGCGGAGAGCTATAAAAATCAAAAATTTGGTTAAGGCCCCAAACCACTAGACTACGCGCTCGACGGTCAGCAAAGCCCAAGGGGCTAGGAGGAGATCCATAAAAATAAAAAATTTGGTTAAGGCCCTAAACCGCTAGACCATGTGCTCGACAGTCGGCATAGCCCAAGGGGCTAGGCGGAGAGCCATAAAAATAAAAAATTTGGTTAAGGCCCTAAACCACTAGACCACACGCTCGACGATTGGCATAGCCCAAGGGGCTAGGCGAAAAACCATAAAAAACAAAAATTTGGTTAAGGCCCTAAATCGCTAGACCATGAGCTCGACAGTTGGTATAGCCCAAGAAGCTAGACGAAGAGCTATAAAAACCAAAAATTTGGTTAAGGACCTAAACCGCTAGACTACGTGCTCGACATAGCCCAAGGGGCTAGGCGGAGAGCCATAAAAACCAAAAATTTGGTTAAGGCTCTAAACCGCCAGACCATGCACTCAACGGATCGATATAAACCCAAACAAGCGGGTAAAAATCAGTAGTTGAAATACAAAAAAAAAAAGAGTTGAACAATAACAACGTTCGATAAGAAAGTTTCCATACACAAAATGAAATATAACTTCCCGTCCACATCTCGGACCGGTAAGACCATAGCATTCAACAAAGAACCAACCAAATGGAAAACAAGAAGTGATTTTCAGTCCACACCCCGGACTGGTAGGAAGCAAAAAACTAACAAAAACGAGCGGCTGTAGAAACAACTAAGGGATCTTCGGATGAAAAATGACTCAACTCGAGTGAGAGGTCCCTTCACTTGCACCCCGCGATGTGTGTCCGAAGGTCTGAGACTGAGGGGCTTCGCCATCCCGACCTTTGTGCTACGCTAAAAATCGATCGAAACTCGACGGGTCAATAGAGAGGTGCTCGACGGATATCCACTCCTTCGCCAATTTGATGGACGCAGCCATCGCCTTTCCCCCGTATGAATGAAGGACCTTGGCAAAATCCGACGATGACTTATACTGCTCTATAGATGCCTTCAAGTCCTTAGTGTGCTCTGCGGAGACCTTGTATCGCCACACCACCTCCTCCGGTGCTCGAGCCAAAACAGATCGCAAATTATCAATTTCAGTCTCTTGCTCGTGAACTCGAGCCTCCAAGGTCTCGACAAACTTCCTTGAGGAGGAATTTTTTCTCCTAAGATGATGAACCTCCTTTTTTTTGTCCTCTGAGAGGGTTTTCAACTCCGACGCTTGGCGGCGACTCGATTCAACAAGCCTAATATGGAAGGCCACAACCTAGTAGACAAAAGGGATGAAACGGAAGGCAAGTTTTAGGTAAGTTGGAAAAAATTAGTCAAACTCTTAGAAGAAAAAGTAACAAGAAACTCACCCTCTAAGTATAGACAGCCAAGGCTCTCTCAATATTGTCAGCACTACGCCCGGTAGTTGCCCTGACCTTAGCAGGCGTCACCAAAGATCGTAACACCCCCATCTCGTGATAACCTCGAGTGCAGGGAAATCCAAAGTTGGGGAGAGAACTCTCGTGCTCACACCTAGCACGGCTCGAGCTGCCACTCCCCGGCCCCAATGGCTGAACAACTTTAGTGGGCTCGTCTGAAGGTTGGGGTGTCCCCTTTATAGCACGGTCTCTCGCCTCTTAGGGGACGATTTTCTTTCTCTTCAATGGGGCGGGACTAAGGTCCACATCACTCTCATGCCCCAGCCCGAGCATGGAATCCATAACCTCTTCCAAGTCAAACTCTATACCTAATACCCAAACCAAAATAAATAGAAAAATAAAGAGCAGTGAACAGGGGGCACGCTCACATACTAAGTAAAAGAGCTACATATTCAAAAGCTTACCATTAATAGGAATGAAGCCCTCATCGCTCCCAGGTACGGGCAGGTTTTTCAACACCTCGTCCAAGTTGAAATCCATGCCTACTATCAAGTAAAAAACATATGCAAGAATAAAAGAGAAAGCAAAGAACGAGAATCTATCGGTAGGTCGACAGATCCCCATGATCAACATGTTTTTCATAGTCAAGACTGACCCGAGGTCGGGTGGAAGGAGAGGTGTATTGGTCACATGTTGGATTTGAGCTCTTAGGAGAGAAGTAACCTCTACTTAACTATTACAAAGATGAATTTGAGGATGTCTCCAATTAGTATTAAAAGGAAATTGACCTTCCAACGGTCGAACAAAGAAGAATCGGGATTTCCACCTGCTGTTGGAATTCCTAAATTTAGAAAAGCACAAAGGAACCCTAGCAGTAAGGTAGACGAAGGCATTATATTGAACTAGTTCATGCATTTAAAAAATGCACCTGAAAAGGTCTATAGATAGTGGAATTTTCTTACTAAGACAGACATACAAAAAGTACAACGCTTTTCTCCATGCATTGGGGTTCATCTGACTAGGGGTGAGGTGGAACTTATTAAAAATTGAGACGAAGAAAGGATGAATGGGGAATCAAAAATCCCCATCCATGATGTCTTTATACACGTCTATCTAACGGGGGTTAGACCCGGGAAGCCTCTCCTTAGGCCTAGGGGTTCTATAAAGATAATCGTCGATTCGATTGAACCTGTTGAGGCATTTCTCTAACTTAAGTGGAAAGTCGTAAAGACTATAACACTTCGGAATTTCAAGGACAACAATCTCGCATGTCGAGTCTCACCCAATTTCTAAATTTAAGTTCTAAAGCTTCGTTGAGCCAATTTATCTTTTTGGGGATGATGGTTGGAATGCTAAAATTTCGGACGAATGAGTCAGACTATCGGAATCATGGGGAGATCGACCGACTATGGGGGGACCAGCGACGAGGCTCGTCGGAGGCTGACCAGCCTTGCTGGCCGATAGGCCAGCATTGATCGACCATCGATCGGCACTGATCGACGACGCATCGCTCGACCCAACACACAATGGGTCGAACGACACATTCACCCCCCTCGTTTTCGCTTTCATCGGAAGAGAAAGTGATAATGGTTTTGTACATAACAAGAAGAAAGAGAAAAAAAACTTGGAATAGAAAGAAAGGATGAGAAGAGTACCTTACTATTGGAGACAAAAGATTTATGAGGGGAGAAGTGAAAATGAGAGAGGCTCTCCCTCTTATATAGCCAAATATTTTGAAAATTTTGGAGGGAAGTTTCCCCCCAAAAATACCAGGCCCACTTGAGAAATGCCTTGTGTAGGGTTGTCACTACCCAACGCCACATAGACCGTTCGACCCATTCATATTGAGCTAACTATGGTCGAGTATTGAAAAAAAATTGTCGGAGGCGTAGGAAGGGAGAATAGATGCTACCCCTTACCGATAAATATCGACAAGGGATAGAGGGGCTAATGATATTGGACATCACTAATTACCTACAACAACTAACAAGATATAGGTTATGCCGCCAGCCAACACCATCAGTGAGCATACAACACCCATGCTAAGACGTCGACCCCCATGGGCGCTCTACGCCCATGCCGGGCGTCAACCCCCAAGGGCGCTCTATGCCTATGCTGGGACATCAACCCCCTAGGCACTCTGCACCTACACAAGACGTCGAACCCCTAGGCTCGCTATACCTATGTCGGGATGTTGACCACCATGGGGCTTATCACCACTATGTGGCCAATACAACACTTGGCCAAAAATTACAACTTGGGTAGAGATCACGCGACGGTTGTTACAAACACGAGTGACAGTTGAATGGGCAGAGGTTACCCACTAAGAACGTGGGGACAGTGGAAGAGGTTACGTGGGATACGTGGCACCATAACCGCCTGGCCTTCACATGACTCCAATTGCCTATAAATATTCCAAAAGGCGAAATAGGTAAAAATCTTGGAAAAACTTTAGTTATTAGAATATCTCATTTTTTCCTAACTCTCCATAATTCGATACTAATTCTCACGCTGGAGGTACAACGGGGGAGAAAGCCTTGACCTCACTTTTGCAGATAACAATTGGTCATCGGAACGGCGGAAGCACCCTACACTGCCAGGAGGGCACGAACGTTCTTTCCTTAATCATTTCGCATGGCATAAATGAAGTTTAAATGGTGATAGATCATTGGTGTACATTGAGTCTGTATGTTAGAAAATAGTTTTAACTTGTAATGCTCTTCGGTTCACTAATGTATAGCTATTGCTACAGTGAAGAGTGTTCTGTACTGCAAAAGCTTGGAAAAAATGTTTGTTGACCCCAAAAATGTGTCAACAGAATTTCGATATCGTCCCCTCCAAGTAAGCATCGCCTACACATTGAACAACGTTAGAAGGCAAAAGCTGCCAGTTAAAAAAAATGTCCGATGACCATTTGCACTCCGACAATTAAGTTAATGGTCGAATGAGAGAAAAAGAGAGTGCAAGCAAGGGAGAGAGAATTTGGTTGGAGTTAGAATGAATGTACCTTTTGTAAAGTGAGTTCACATATATATAGGGAAATGATAATGAACTAAGTAGGTTAATGGGCCGAGTCCAAACCCAATAAACAATTGCTTAATTGAATAGGTCCAATCAATTGAATGTCAATGCCATGTTGGTATGGAAAAAAATGACCTTAAAAAAAGGAGAGATGACCCAATTTGTAATTGTAAATCATAATCTATTAAGTTGTGATCAATTAATTTAATAATTTGTAATCGAAAAATAATTGTAACTAATTAATTTTATAATTTGTGGTGATAATGGAGTGGTGGTGATGATGCAGGTGGTGGTGCCTATGATTTGTGTACAATGACATGTTGCTATGGAACTGATGGTGGTGATAGTCATAGTACCAATTCACAAGTTACAAGTCATTGCATATATGTCACATATCAATCCACATGTCACAGATCAAATAAAACCAGTCACATGTTATATGTCACACTTCACAAGTCATATTCTATAGATCACATATCAAATTCAACAAGTCATAGATCATATGTCACATGTCTTTGTGCAATTATAACATGTCACAAATTCAAGTTTACATATCACAGTTCATATGTTACATGTCACACGTAACAATTCACAAGTCATGTGTCATATTACATAGGTAATAGATCGATGTCACAAGTCACAGATCCAAGAAAATTGCCCACATGTCATTGGATCAAATATCACATGTAATGGTTTATAGGTCATAAATTGCATATAACGATTCACAAGTCACATGCCATAGTGCATAAATCACTGATTTAAGAGAACTGGTTACACGCCATTAGATTAGTATTGTAATAGATAATAGTTTACAGGTCATAGGTCAAACATATTAGTTTACATGTCACATGTATAGGTCATAGATCCATATCAACAGGTCACATATTACAAAGAACCGGTCACATGTCATTGGATTAATATCATATGTAACAATGGTTCTTCTCAATTTCAGTCACAACAACTCATAGTTTACAAATGAATGGATCTTTTTAATATCACAGTTTACAAGCTAACGGATATTTTCAATTTTCGTCAAAGCAATTCAAAATTTGAGCTTCAACACGGTTTTATCAATTTAAAAATATGAAGATCCAGCAACAATACAATGTTATCCACCACCATGACTTTGAAACTCTTCAAATCTACTTTGAAATGATCCCCATTCTTAATTTGCTACTTCTGTTATTGCCTCAACTCGTGATCATTGCATTCAAGAATTCTGATCTATTGATACAATAACTTCCAATTTGTGACCTCAATAGTCCGATGATTTTCAATTAACCATAATTTGACAGTGGTAATCGAGAATTCTTGACAATCATTATTGGCGGCAAAATGAATTTTGAATAAAGAGAATATGTGGTTAAAAAGTAGTGAAAAGTTTTGATTTTACATGTATAACATTTTTTGTGTGATTGAAAATCAGAATGTAAAAAAAAAAAAAAAGAGTTTGAAAATAATGGTTGTCAAACAGGAGCATAATATATTATTTATCGCTTGACATTTGAATGTTTAAATATTGTTTCTTGAAATTGAAATGATGTAAAGCTATATATTCACTACTATATAAAAAGGGCAATGTGTTGCTACTGTAGAAAGAACAGTAGATTCTTCTATTTCTACACATTGTAGCAACTTTTTTTTCCTGGTTTACTTTTGGATATGTGACATTTGACCTCGTCCTAGCGGTTCACAAGTCGGCCTCAGGCATCACATTCGTTCTCCTAAATCAGAGTTGATGTTAAATGAATCTAAAAAGCGATCACCATATATTCTAGGTCCGTCATTACTACTATATAAAAAGGGCAATATGTTGCTACTGTAGAAAGAACAGTAGATTCTTCCATTTTCACACACTGTAGCAACTTTTTTTTCCTTGGAGCAAAAACGACGCCGTCTGCTCTTCCAATAGCAATTTTTTTTTTTTAATTTTTTCCATCTCTGGAGCCAAGACGAGGTCGTCTGCAGACAAATATATATATATAAGCTACAATGATGTACCCACTTTAAGTAGATTTTTCTTTCTTCTTCTCCATTTTCACACGCTACTCCTTTTTTTCTTTGAGTTTCATTGGTTCCTTTCTTTTCTCCATGTATGTATACTATTTCTGTTTCTATTATATTTGGGATATCTGTATTTTGTGCTTCAATCATTGCGCTTATATTGTATTTGTTCTCTTTATTTGTTCGATCGTTGACGCATGTTCTTTTGGCCTTATTTTAGTTTGCAGGTAGTGGTGGAGAATGTTTTCAACTTTTCTTTAGTTCGTGGTAACAGTAATATCTAGAGGTTTTTCCTACGATGATTAATGAGGGAGAAATCTACTTTCATATGATTTGATTTTTCATTTTTCTTGTATAGTGTTGGACTTCGATGTTGATGTTGATGTTGATGTTGATTTGTTGTACACAAATTATGGAGTAAACTGGTAAATAAGAGAGTAAATAAAATTGGGCGTGGAAATAACAGAATAGAAATACATGAAAATAATTATAAGAAAGTAAAGAGGTCTCATAGATGTGTCAAACTTCCACCAACATGGTCTTTTTTGTAGACGATGAACGTTGGGGTTCACTGTTCAAAAGTTCGAAAACACGTGTATCGCCTATTTATAGTTCTTTTTCTTTAAAAAAATCTGCCCAACCTATAGTCATACTTCTTATTAGACCATTTGGTCGCAAATTTGTGGCGAGCTCCCAGTCGTGATGTAAAGAATCATGGATTTGAACACTTCGTAGACGTCTTGGTAGGTGATATCTAGATAACTGTCCTGGTATATCCTGGAAAATCATGAATGAATAAATTATTGATCTTTGAATCAAATTTATGTGAAAGAGATGAATGTAGAATGAGATATTAAAGATGACACTTACAATTTCCCGATGACTGTTGTGTTGAGGTGTTAGTGTTATTTCAAATGTAGGGTTATCTGTATGTGAGCGTTGTACTCTTCGGGAACATCGGAGTCATATGTGACCTCTAATCCAGAATGGTCAAATATGGTCATATTGAATGTGGAGTTTCCGTTATATTCAAATACCAAAACATGAGCATCCTGCAAGTTATGATGGTCAAAAAATTGTTCCCATCCATCAGCAAAATATAGTATTCCATTATCTCTTTCCAATCGTATTGTGACAATTATACCATCATATGCAGTTACTCGTACTGTGTCACCAAGTTGGTGTCTCCAATCGTTGACAAAGGATCTGGGAAGCATCTATACATATACATTAAAAAGTATAAGAGAGATATTAAGAATGCATCCATTTAAATATGAGAGGAAAAACTCTTGTGTGACTAACCAGACGGGTATTATGGTTTTGTGGAGGAGTAATGATTCTGAAGAAACAATGTGGCACCTCCATTCTGTCTCAATATAGTACAATTAAAATTTTGTTAGAATAACTCTATTATTTACATTGTGGAGGCCCTAATATAGATTTTAAGGTAGATTTTACAGTATAGGCAAGTTAGAAAGTTTGTTAATGGAAGTTCCATGTCTGTAAGATAAACTTTGTATGTGATCTAAAAAAAAATATATTCTATATGTCGTTGTAGAACAATATCGTGAAGTTTGGTAAGAAATTCGTGATTTGTATTCAATTTTTAATAGAAGAATTGAAGATTGACATTTAGTCTATCTCAATAAATAAGATGTAAGTTAAAACTGTAAAATTTAGTGTTGAAAAAATAGCTATGGTAATCAAGAAGAGTAGATAGACACCTGATTTTCTTTTTGTTGAGCACCTGCAAGCAAAGATATGTAAATATTTTATGTGAGGAGTGATTTAAGGTAAAATTTGAAAACATGAGAAGTTATTTAAATTAGAGGATATGTACTTCCTATATTTTTCCTTTTCTCTAGATTTGACAAGAGGTTCACGGGCTGTAGAAATGGACAATATGTTACCAAAAAAGCTCGATCTTACTCTTCCCAAAAATAAAAGTGAGGAGAAAGAAATTATTGAAATATCACGTGAGTGACTATTTTATCTTAACATGTTTCACACATTATTTGATTGCAATCAAAAGGTGACGATTGGAAATGTAATTAATATGTAATATGTCTATTATTTATCTACATTTCTACTCATTGGATTTATATAATATTTGTATAAATAAAAAAAATGATTTATATTTTATGTATTTATTTTAGGAATCACATCTATTAAAAAAATTAAGTTGATTAAATGAAATTAAATTTTGATGATGAGAGTCGGTAAAGAAAAAAGGGGGGGCAAAATGAAATTTGTTAATTATGGAGGCAGTTTGAGCCTCCGTAATTACGGAGGCTTTAGCCTTTGAGCATCCGTAATTATGGAGGCATTATCCCCCCCCCCCCTCTCTTTTTCTCTTAACTGTTATTATAACAAATACTTCAATATTATTTTTTTATTTTGTCCAACGTAATTTTATTATTTTATATGGAGTTATATTTTAGTTTAAACATAAGTTTCTTATTTTGTATGGAATTTAACTAATAGTCGGACTTTCTTAACGTTATTTTTTAAATTTTGTAATTTCTATTTATGTGATGATAAAAATTTATAATATATAATATAGAAATAGAAAAATGAATAAGTATATTTAGTTTTTTTTTTCTTCCAACTATAATACTTAAGTGAGTATAATTTATTCATTTCCCTGTCCATGTCATTTTCATTTTACCTTTTGAGCAAAAACGTCGTTGTTTTCGTTTCGTTCGTACAAGTACATTGTCTTTGTCCTTATTTTCATCGTACCTTTCCCATCCCTCCATCCTTTTGTTTTCTCCCTATCTTCAATTGCGTGTATATTTTGTTCAACGACATTTTATTCAACGATGGACTTCTTGTTGTTGGTGGGTTTTTTTTCGATATATTTCCTATTGTTCGGGTCATGGAAATGTATGCATTTTTTTGGCTTCTTTTATATGAGGATATTCTTTTCAATGTGCAAACTCTTAGTTATGTTTCCAATTTTATTGAGTTGATTTTTGTGGTTTCTTTCTTTCAGCAATACAATGAGTAAGTAATATTTGATACCTACATCTGTACAACTTCAAGTTCTTGAATCTATATTTAATAAAGAGAATAAAACCCCAAAAAAGTCAAGGATCATGCAGATAGTCTCTGAAATATCGTTGTATGGGCAAATCTCTGATATGAATGTTTATAATTGGTTTAAGAGTAGACGTGCTCGTTTAAAAAGGCTGAACCTATCCACACAAGCACACGATTCTGAACTTGTAATTTAGTCAAGGGTACAAAAAGACAAATTGTGTAATAGACATATAGGTACGATTTGTTGTTTAAATGTGATTTCTTGTTGGTTTAATGTTTTTTTACGTAATTTTAACATAAATATTTGGTATTATAGAAGTATCTACAAGTTCTACACATATGCTAAGAAGAAGGATAAGATGTTATCCTAAATTCACAGCAGGTTTCGTAGATTGAATATATATATATATATATATATATATATATA
>NC_036251.1:31011490-31083044 GCF_002742605.1 Olea europaea var. sylvestris
TATATATATATATATATATTTTTTGCATCCGGCTATTTATTTGGTCATGTTGTGGGACACTTTTCTTTCATCTTATTTTTGTGAAATTATTTTTTAATCCAATTTTTGCACTTCTATTGTCTTTCAGCGATCTTATACTAATTTTATAATTGTAGATTCTATTAATCATGTCGAATTACAGAAGGATCTTTATGTTGATGAAAACATTGGCGTGGAAAAGCAATTTCAAGATGACAATATGCAATCTCAATCTGGTTCACATGTTCCTATCATTTTAGATCGTTCTAAGAGTATTGATATACGAAATATTACAGTTGAACCTTATATTCTTCCGTCTTGTACAATTTGTAAACATTGTGGTGCAAAAAAATTTTACAAAGAAAGTAAGGGTTTTTGTTGTTGTGATGGAAATGTTAAATTACAGCTGAACAGTGTTTCCCCTGAATTGTATGAGCTATTTACTTCTACTTCATGTGAAGCGATTGCTTTTAAAAAAGTTGCTCGTACTTACAACAATCATTTTGCATTCACTTCATTTAGTGTTAAATATGATAAAAAATTGTGCAAAAATAATAGAGGTGTATATACGTTCAATGTTCAGGGACAGGTATACCATTTTATAAATCCACTTCTACCAATTGATGGAAATCCTACATATTTGCAATTATACTTTTACGATACTTATAATGAAATTAGTAATAGACTACAAATTTCAAATAGGTTAAGTGAATCAACTTTGAAAAAGTTAATAGATATCTTAAAGATAAATCCATATTGTCGTTTCTTTCGATCATTAAGTGAAGTTTCTGATTTTGATTTATGCTATATCGTACTGAGGTCTGATCCGGGTCTCGACCAGAGAGTATATAACATGCCATCATGTGAACAGGTGGCTGCAGTGTGGGTTGATGATGATCCATCTGCAAGCATAAAGACTCGTGATATATTAATTTATAGGCATTCCAATACTGCACATAGAGTAAATTACTATTATGGCTGTTATGATCCACTTCAATATCCATTAATATTTACCTATGGAGAACCTGGATGGCATGAAGGTATCGAAAAGGTAAATTTGAATACTTCAATAGTCCATGAAAATTTCATACAAATCAATCACATTAATTTGGCCGAACAATTTATAGAGATGGAAGATCGTGGTAAGTTTTATTACCATTGAAATTTTTTAATATTTTTAGAGTGCATAAATGTATTGTTATTTCTAGATCTGTCTTTGCGACTTCATTTTTTTTTCCTTTCAGCTATGAAGAGAGGTAAGAAACGAATTACTGTGTCATGCCGTGAATATTATTGCTACAAACTTCAAATCAGACTTTCAGATAAGTCTATACTCCTTCATACAGGCAGACTTCAACAACAATATATAGTGGATATGTATGTTAAGATTGAAACTGCGAGATTAGATTATTTTCATAATAATCAAAAGACTATACGAGGTGAACTTTACCAAGAAATTTTAGATAGTATACAAAATGGTGAGAATAGAGGCTATAAAATTGGCAAATCAATTGTGTTGCCTACAAGGTTTATTGGGGGTCCTAGAAATTTAACTAAAAGATATATGGATGCAATATGTTTAGTTCAAAGATATGAAAAACCTGATGTATTTTTAACAATGACATGCAATCTAAATTGGCCTGAAATTAAACAAGAATTGAGGCACAATGATAGTATACAAAATAGGCCAGATTTGCTAGCCCGAATATTTCGAGCAAAACTTGAAGAACTAAAAATAGATTTAATAAAGAGAGAAATTCTAGGGCCTATAACTAATTGCCTATGTGTATGTAATTAAATTCCAAAAAAGAGGTCTACCTCATGTTCATTTTTTCTTGATATTTAAAACGAATTTTAAGATTACTAATTTTACGCAAGTTGACGAAATTGTTTTTTGTGAAATACTAGATCCAAAGAGAAATCCTCACCTGCATGCTACTGTGGTCAAACATATGATGCATGGTCCTTGTGGACAATTAAATCCTACAAATGTGTGCATGAAAAATAACCGTACTTGTAAAAACAAGTATCCAAGAGAATACATTGTGCATACTTCATTAGGTAGTGATTCATATCCACTTTGCAGGCGTCGTGACGATGGTATTACTGTTAAGGTCAGAGGGTCTGTACTAGACAATAGATGTGTTGTACCATGTAATCCTTATATTTTAACTAAGTATGATTGTCACATTAATGTTGAAATATGTTCTTCTGTTAAAGCAGTCAAATATTTATACAAATATGTATACAAAGGACATGATCGTGTTAATTTTACGATGAATAAAGAAACTAATGAGCATTATGTTGATAGATTTCGAATTATCAAACCGCTAGATGGATATTTGCACCGGAAGCTATATGGAGAATTTTTAGTTTTGATTTATTCGTCATATCTCCTTCTGTAGTTTCTTTGCAGTTACATATTGAAGATGCTCAGTTGGTTACATATAATGAAACAGATGATCTATCAGAAGTTATAAATAAAGACTCCATTCAACGAACAATGTTAACTGAATTTTTTAGAATGAATATTTCAAATGAAAAGGCACGAACTTTACTTTATAAGGATTTTCCTACATACTTTGTATGGAATACATATTTTCGAGTTTGGAGTCCTAGAAAGAAGCAAAATGTTATTCGTAGAATAGTTGCTGCTAATCCATCTGAGGGCGAGAGATACTTTCTAAGAGTTTTATTGAATCATGTTAAAGGGCCTAAGTCTTTTCAAGATTTAAAAACAGTTAATAACATTGTTGTGCCTACTTATCGCGAAACTGCACTTTTACACGGTCTCATAGGTGGGAATAATTATTGTGAAATGTGTTTAAATGAGGCGATCACCTATGAAATGCCTATATCATTGCATCGCCTCTTTGCTAATGTGTAAATTTTTTGCAACCCTGCAAATCCTAGGAATTTATGGGTTAAATTTAAAGTGTACATGATAGAAGATTTTTTACATGCAAGCATGACAGTATGTGATGCCGAGATTAGGGCTTTGAGATGCATAAATTCATTCTTGGATGTTTTTGGTATAAACATAAATGATTTTGGTTTGGTAGATTTTGACGTAATTGTGAATGATGCTGATGTGTTAGCAAACATGATTTTAGAAGAGACTACAAATATTAATGTTCAGTGTGACATGCATTTTATAGAAAATTTAAATAAGGAACAACAATCTGCCTATGATGTTATTTTAGACTGTGTTGTAAATAATAAAAATGGAGATTTTTCTATTGGTGGTCCAGGAGGTACTGGAAAAACTTTTCTGTACAAGGCACTAGTTGCTGTAGTACGATCTCGACAACTTATTGCATTAGCAACAGTGTCATCGGGAGTGGCTGCTTCTTTAATGCCGGCTGGGAGAACTGGTCATAAACGTTTTAAAATCCTACTTCAAGCAAGTTCTGATATGCGATGTTCAGTAAGTAAACAATCATCACTTGGTCAACTTTTACAAATGACAAAGCTAATTGTGTGGGATGAACCACCGATGATTAATAGATGTGCTTTTGAAGCTTTGGATAAAATGTTAAAAGATATTACTGAATGTGAATTGCCATTTGGTGGAAAGGTTGTTGTGTTTGGAGGAGATTTTCGACAAGTGTTGTCAGTAGTACAAAGAGGAACAAAAGATGATATCATGAAGGCCAGTTTAGTTTTTTTAGATTTATGGCAATATTTTATATAACTACCATTGACTGAGAATATGAGAGCTAAATTAGATCCTTTGTTCTGTGAATATTTACTTAGAATTGGAAATGGAATAGAAAGAGAACATACGTGTCACATGATTAAGCTTCCTTCAGATATAATAATAGATTTTGAGAGTGAATCTGAATCATTGAAAAAACTAATTGCTATTGTGTTTCCTAATTCACACATTTGGTGACAATTTGAATACTATGATGAACAGAGTTATTTTGACTCCAAAAAAAGGAACATGTGGATGTAATAAATAATATGTTAGTTAAAGAAACTCCAGGAGAGATATTTACATATTTTAGTTTTGATGAAGTAATTGATAAAATAGAAGGATTTATTCATGAGGACTTTTTGAATAATCTAACTCCAAATGGTATCCCTCCACATGAACTTGTACTAAAAAGAAACTGTCTTGTTATGTTGCTTAGAAACATTAATCATTCAGAAGGTTTGTGCAATGGGACTAGACTTATTTGTCGAGAATTTAAACAAAATGTTATTTTAGTCGAGATTAGAATAGGTGAATATCGTGGAAAACAAGTATTTTTACCTAAAATTCCATTTATTCCACTTGAAGGAAATAAGTATTCGGTACCATTTAAGAGAACTCAATTTCTCATTCGTCCTTGTTTTGCAATGACCATTAACAAAGCTCAAGGTCAAACTTTAGATTTTGTTGGATTATATTTGCCTGAACTTTTTTCTCGCATGGTCAATTATATGTCGCTTTATCTAGAGCAAGAACAAGAGAAAACATAAAAGTTCTAATAAAACCAATGGATGAAATAAAATCACACAATTGTTGCATAAAAAATGTAGTCTACCTCGAAATTTTGAATTTGATATATACTATTTAAGAAGTCTATAATTACAAGTTTTGCTTAATTGGACTGCCAATCTATTGTTAGCGTAAAAGAGGATATTTTCTCTGCTAATCTATCTTGTGTCAAAGAGAATAACATTGAGCTATACAGGGTTAGTTATTTTTACATGCTATTATGCGTTTCAATTATACTTTACTTGTTAGTACGAAACATGGTGCATATAAAAGGGTCACGTCATTATTTTTAAACATGTCCTTTATAATATTCCATGTTAAACATATCTTTATTTATTTGGGTCACTAATAAGATACGAAAAGAAAGGATAAAAAACATAAGTTTATTACATAATATTTCAATCAGTATATTCTGATTATCTACTACAATTAGGACTTACGGGGATGAAGAAAGTATTCGTTATTACAGATATCTACAGCAATCTTTCGTCTATATATGTTCATCTTATCCGACGAAACTGATTCAATTGAATATTCCAAAACAAAACATTCTATATATTTGAGCACGAAAATTCCACAATTAGGCCTGTGGAAGAAATAGATTAGTGTTAGAATAAATTACTAAGTTTAGGAAATTAAATATTTTGCTAAAAAAAAGCCAATTAAATGCTTACCCATTATTTGCACAGTTTAGGTAAGATATAATCTCCTTTTCCATTTGTTTATTCCTATGTTTCCTTATATCTCCTCTAGAAGATAGAGTTGTTTTCAATAGTGCTTCTACCACAGTCAATGAAGCTTTTGCATGTGCTTTTACTTGATCCGGTGTGTGAACGTTATTGCTGCAATCATATATTTAGAATTTTCATTCAGGAATATTGATAACGAAAAGGTACCAGCTATTGCCCAAATATGAACACGGAATTAATATATACTTGCATGTCCTCCAAGGACGACCAAAGGTGCTTTTCCAATCATATAATTTTGCATAAGAGTTCCATCTGCTTCACCTCTCGTGGTTCTCATTCCTGTGTTAGTATGCCATATCATTTGACGAGCACATTCTGCTTCAAATTTGAAATCCATAATTGCATATTCTTTTGAAACAATCGAACAACCATCATTCATGAGCCGCCATAATAGTTTTAACTCTAGCTCAATGTTCTGATGAAATAAATAGATATAAATTAGACTATATATATCGACTACGAAATAAAATCTATTGTAATTCATAGACTTTACTTACAGCAATATTTATGTCCTGTGTTTGATCCATTAGAGTTTTCAACATGTCTCTTCCAAAGACATTGTTACTGCCATCGTCCAAGTATGTACTGTATGACATAATTTTAATTAATTCCAAATCAATCAAAAGAGAACTTGAAGATTTAAGCTAATACAAGTAAAACTAGATTTATTATCCAGATTGATTCTCCGCTATAAAATTTCTAATTTTATGTATCTTTGCATAGAATAGTCTTCTAGAGGACGATCTGAAGATGATGAAGACTGTGTTTGTTTCCCCTTGTTTTTCTTCTCTTTCATCGACCGTTTAGAGCTCTCAATTTGTTCAGCTGTTGACATCTCATTTGGTTTATCGCAAGGAACAACACTTGTATTGAGAGGGACATCTTATTGCATGGAACCTATGATGGCTTCCATGTTTGATTTCCATTCAGATAATGTGTTCAGTATTTCCTGATTTTGTTCATCGACATAGGATCTCATTGAACTTAAACTGGTATCAATATAAGATTGCATACCCTGATATCTATCTTCTTGTCACTTATGTTGCTGTTTGAAAAATTACCTTTGGTGTTCAAGAATTATCTAATAATGATGTTGCATGTAATCTTGTTGCCATTTTTTTTGCTCCTCAAATAACTATTTTTGGTTTTCAAGAACCGCATGGTGGTGAGCTCTTGATTCATCAGCAAATTCTGCCTTCAAGTTGCTATATACACCAGACACGTCTGGTGCTATGTGTTGCCTGTGGATACCCAACAATTCTTCCATTTTATCTTCACTTAAGGAGTTGGAGCCACTGGGAACAGAGCTAGACCTAAATACATGTGAAGATGTAGAAGTACCGGGAATCGTCGTTTCTTGCACATGTATATTGTCTGGGATTTGTTCTACTGCATTATCCAATACTCCATTTACAATCCCATCTAATCTGTTGTGTCCATTATCCACTGGCAATGAAAGAGTTCCATACCAAAGACTTTGTAATTCTTCTTCATTAGGCTGTAGCACAGCAATCACTTGAATCTGTAATCAAATTGAAATATCAAAATCGTTTATTTTGAGTTTAATTTTATTTTAAGATAATTGAATGTGAGAGTAATTGTACATTCATAAAAACATACATGACGAGTAGACAAAAAAAGCTTTATTTCTTTTTTAGTTATAGATTGGTTAGGTTTCCACTTGTATATTCTTGGACACTGTGGTTTTTTATGTCTACGATGTCCAAATTTCTTTCCGATCTTTAGAAATGCTTCATATATCCAATACTGCAAAATAATAAAAAATAAACATTGTTTGTATAAAAAACTTTTAAAGGAATATATTGTACATAATAAGTCAATACAAGAATAGGGACTAATTACCTGGAGTGCAAGTGGATACCCATGTAACACATACTTGCATTCTATTTGTTCATTTCGTTGCAACCTTTGTATTCTTTCAGATTGTGATGCTTTCAATGAATATAACAAGATCAAATATGCTTTGCGACTTCATGGATGTGCAATGAACTCATCCAGATGCTCAACCATACCAAGAATTCTATAATCAATTTGTCTTGAAGTGGGTGTCAACACACATTCGATCAACATGACTAAACCAAGCTTTGATTTATCTTCTTCATGTTCGTACGCATGAAATGCTTCATAAAGCATCTTTATACTGATTCGATATGTACCATTAAAGTATCAATTTCTAAGACGATCATTTGTATCATTAATGTCCATGGATGGTTCATAGCAAGGTAATCCAGTAATAAGACAAAATTCTTGCATACTAAATCTGGCTACACGATCGTCTAACTTTACCCAAATTTTATCATTTTCCCACAATTCACAAGCCTCAATATAAATTCATGCACTAATCTACTACAAAATTGTACATTTTTTTCTTTGTAGAAAGCTCCATAAAGAAATCCATAAAAATTACTACACATCAACGAAAATTGCTCATTCGAATCTAAAAATTGTACAAAGTCTTTAAGATATTTGAAATTTGGATACTGGACAATTGTAGCAGAAAATCATTGATCCGGAGAAATTATGTATTTTAGAGACATCTGCATAAATTATTCCAAAAATCACATCTTATTTATGAATGAATCTAAAAATTAAAAATAGAGAAACATTTTTTAAGAGTTCCAAATAAACATTATATCTTCATAGCCTATACTTGCATAAATATTTTAAAATCGATAATAAAATATCTTATGTTCGTGTCTAGATAATTCAGACAATTCATGGCATCAAAATTATGTCTCGCCTTAGCCTCGCCTCCGTGATTATGGAGACTTCGCCTCCATAATCACGGAGGTCTTGACCTCTATAATCACGGAGTCAAGGCCTCCGTGATTATGGAGACCAAGCCTCCGGATTATGGAGGCCAAGCGTTGGCCTCCGTATTACGGAGGCTTGCACCGTATTTACGGAGGCCAACACCTGACCTTCGTATGATGGAGGCCTCAACAAGGCCTCTGTGATTACGGAGGCAGGCCCCCATCATACGGAGGCCTTGTTATGGCCTCCGTAATAATGGAGACCCATTAAGGATTGAGTCTCCATAATCACGGAGTTCTTATGGGTAAAATTGTTGCCCATACACAGATATATGCAAGTTTTTTTGATTGTAAATTTTTAAGTAAAATTGTTACATTTTCCGGCCAATTTCAGAGTTTCTCCAGTTTAAATCTGCGAGGAGTTTCTCTTGAAAATGTAGAGATTTTTGGGACTAAAAGTATAATAAATGAGCACAAACCAACCACAAGATAAAAGGTTGTCACATATGAGCTGTATATTATTATTGTTTTATGCATTTGGTCAACAATCAATGACATATTTTTGTTGTGTTATGAAATACAAACTATTCACACCTTTTATAGAATCTCAAATATACATCTTTGTTTGAATTCTTTAATTTCATACACAAAATCATACATCAACATATTCACGTGTATTTAGATATTTATTACAATTCAATTTATTTAAGCTAAATAAATAACTGAATCAAATTTTCCTTCCATTACAATGAAGGTTTGTAGCATGAATACTTTTTCCCCGGTGAATACAACTTAATTTAATTCAGAGTCATTCTTGTACCATGTTTAAACCTTTGCCAGCCCATATCTATGTTCAATCATTATAAATCAATAGAGTATGAGTATCATAAGATTTTACCGTATAAATCTTGATCTTTTTCCTTTTTTAATCCAAATAAATTAATAGAGTATGGGTATGATAAGATTTTACCGTGTAAATTTTGATCTTTTTCCTTTTTTAATCCAAATTTTGACGTCCTTTTATTATATTTATAATAGGGAGAACCAATAAAATATAGTTTTACGTATGCCCTACGTGTAAATCCTTGAACTCGCGTTTTATTTATGTACTATCAATAAATGAATATTACAAGTAATCTCCATATCTCATGCAGACAAAACTTATGACAGTATATGGCTAATAATAAGATTTTACTTAGTACATACTTGTATTACTTTTTATAAAAAAAAAAAATTAAAAATAGAAGATAAAGTACGGGAAACGAAATATGATATAATTTTACATGTCTATATATATCTTCTTTTATTTGTCAATTGGATATATCAAAATCGTTTGCCATAGAAATCTTCCTTTTGTGTGTATTTTGCCTCTATTATTCTGTTACGAAATTGCCACCATGGAAGAACAATACCAACTTCTACCAGAAATTATTTCCAACAATCAAAAGTGAAAAACTAAAGTGATTGTAGTTGAAAAACAATCACCATAGCCTTCGAGACAAGGTAATGGAAAGTACCAACATTTGATGTTAATAGATACTCAGGTAACTCTTCTTCATACATTTTTTCATTTCTTTTTGTTTTTTGTTTTGTGTTTTTTCTTAATCTAAGATCACGTATATTACAGTTATTTATATGGTTCCTCATGATTTTTCAGAGTAATACTATTCAGGCACGCTTATATGATTCCAATATCACTGTTTTTGAGGATCAACTTGTTTTGGGAAAAACTTATACTATTTCGAAAGCTTACGTGAAGAACAATACGACAAACTACAGATATTCGACTGGCTCTCAACAATGGACAATATCTGGAGAAACTCGTATTGAAGAATTGAATGAAGATAATCTAGAGTTTGTATTGTCAACATATCAACTGACACAACTTCATGATCTCAAAGAATACATGGATATAGATGTTGATTTAAGTAAGACAAAATTTCATAGATATTAAATAATCATATACTAATTCTACAGAAATATAGTTTCCTTCAAATTCGTACTGCTTATGTTCAAAAAAAAGAAAATTTGATGGCTTATTTCAAATTTGCAGATATACTTGTAGTTGCAGTTGCAGTTGATATGACACCCAAACGATTGATTCAATCCAAAGATGGCAGTCAAACTTGATTGCAAGATATCATACTTCTAGACATGAATTTCAAAACAATGGTGCTTACACTTTGGGATTCATTTGTTGACAAAGAATGCTTACTGATAACAGACATTATTAACAAAAAGCCAGTCACCTCCGTAACCCGTCTAAAGGTTACATCATTCTTTGGTATGTTCTATTGTATTATTTAAACTTCTCTTAAGGTATATATTACATCATTTACACATTCTCCATATTGATATTATATAGGTTTAAAATTGTCCACGAAAGTCCGTTCCACTTTCTTCATTAATACGCCTTTCAACGCAATAAAACAAATGACAGAATGGTATGTAAAAAGTGCTATATTTTATTATTCTTTTTTTTTCTCCCTCTCGATTATTTTTCCACGCATTACTATTGGAGTTACTAATTATATTCATGACTTTTGATTAGGTTAAGAACAAATTCCATTAAAATAGATGATTTTGTATTCAAAAAATCATACATGGACAAAAGCCCCACGAATCTTTCTCCACCTGTACGAAGTAAATTCACTCCTATTCAAAATCTTCAGGGACGCCTTCTAGCGGTAATATTAAGGTTACGTATGTTATTCAATCTGTATTTATTTCCTAATATAGAGATATATATTACAAGATACACTCAATATTATTTATTTTTCCTTGTAATTTCTCTAAGTATATCCATATTGTAACAACGAAAGTTTTATTAGGTAAACGGCACAGCAACAACAGATAAAATTGATAGCAAATCTTAGTACATGGCCTGCAACAACTGTTTTAGACGGCCGAATATTGATTTTGGAGAAACATATCTTTGTATTTTTTGCAAAAATCCCAAGTCCAAAGCTATTCCTCGGTAAAATACACTAACAATTAATTACTTTTCATTTTTTACACCTTTCTACTTCTCTTTATTACTCTTGCATCTATTAATACTAATTTCTTTTTCACTTTAGGGCTAGAGTACATGTGCAGCTTTCAGATATCACGGGATCAATCAGTGCAAATGCAATTAGTGAACCAGTTGAGAAACTATTATTTACAACTTCAGAGTCTTTGATGGAGGAAACCAAATTTGTAAGAAATCCAACTTGTCTCAAACATTTTGCCATTCAGTACATATTTTAGTATAATAATATTAATACAATTTAAAATTAACACAAGGTTCAAAAATAAATTTCGAAGCAACCATTAAAAAAATGCAGGATACTGAACGAGCTTTCTACTTGAAAGCATCGCAAAATGAACCTAATTCATCAAGTTACAGATTTGATATTATCCCTGTAACAGACTTTGACCATCCAAATTCAGGGCAAGAAATTCAAGCAAATATTGATCATGCAAGTCTTGAACCAAAAATCCAAACAAACGTTGACAGTCAAGATGTGGTTACAACAGTTGGAAAAAATGTTGGGAAAAACGTTAGTACAGATTATTCATCTCCAGCGAAAAAAGCCCTTTTCAAATCTTTCAATGAAAGTTCCATATCAAAAATCGCTTGTGATGAAAACATAAGTTCAGACTCAAATCCACTTGCTCAAAAAGAAAAACTGGAGTAAATGGTAGTCGAAATATTTTCCGTAAAACCAACCTTTTGACAAGAGTGTTGTGTGGTTTTGTAAATTTTTTGCTATTTTGATTTGTGAACTTTGTCTTCATTGTAAATTTGATCTTGAAATTCTTTTTGCTAAGTATGTATAGTTTCCTGATCAAAAACTGCAAAACAAAAAAAGTAATGACAAATAATGTATATGTAATCCCTACATCATCCATCTCGAAAATCAGTCATTATTTTTTTTTTATCTTGGCTATACTCTGTAATTAATGATGGTAATAAAGTTAATTTGTATTCTCTCTTATCTATCAATGACTGTAATACAAACATATAATTAATTACGATAAATTTACAAATCACAATCAAACATATCAATATGTATACTATTATCTCAATTATTCACTGGTTAGTTCCTTGCCAATAATTCCGTCTTACAATATATTTTCAAACAAATTCAATACATACGCTAACCAAATCATAATTCATGCACAACTTGTGTATCGCACGTAACATAGACTAATATGTGTGTGTGTGTGTGTGTGTGTTTATTGGGTTAAAAATTCAAATGGCTATTGAACTTTGCACCATATTTTCCATTGACCATTAAACTTGAAAAAAACTATGAATAATCATTGAACTTATCATGTTGTCATCCAACTGGCCATTAAACTTTAATTTATTATTATTATTATTTTTTGAATTATCTCTAGACTTATGAAATCATTTTCACATCCATCCAAAGACGGATTTAACGGGGGGCTGGGCTGTAGCCCCCCCCCCCCCCCAGGCCCAAGAGTTTTTTTTTTTTTTAAGGTATTTTTTATTTTTTTGGGTAAAAAATCAATTTTTTATGTGTAAATTTTTTTTCCACGTAATAGCCCGATTTGAAATTTTATAGCACGGTCTTCTATTCAATTCTGGATTCGTCCCTGCATCCATCACTTGATAACTCACTATTAAAAATTCGATGAACTTAGTTACGTGACAAATAAAAATACTGACATGACACACTATTTCATTGGTTGATGACAAATTAACCGATCACGCACTTCCATCTATTAAGAGCACTTATAAAAAATATGATTAAAAAGTAGATAAAAATTATTAATGTTATAAATTGTATGATGAAAATGAATTTGAACAAAATAAATAAATATAGGAGTCAATCATGGACTTAATATTAGCGACTTAAGAAAATTTAAAATGAAGATCTCTCTACCCAACATGCCTATGATCGAATTAGTGGGTATCGATTCCTGCCTGCAAATATAGTATGTACGAGTTTGTTTCTCTCGTGAATTAATAACTAATAATTATTCAAGAACATCTTTCAAATGGAAATAAACAATTCACATATCATGTAAAAATTTTATTTATTTCATTCATATATATTCTTATATTTTTCGTACTATTTATAATTAAATAAATCCGTAATATTGCCAGATGCTGCTGTTAGAAAGGCAGCAGCAGCTAAAGGTTCCACATGGTGTGTTTGGATTTAACTCAAATTTTGTAGGACTATTTGCATGCAAAGACCGACCATTTTGTTTGTATATTAAATTTTCTTGCAAAAATCCAAAATACATATCCAGACAATTTGGATATGTACATTAACATATAGAGTACAATATGCTAGAAAAACTCATAAATTTTACTTTACAAAAAAATCCTAATAGATAATTTTCAAACGTTCAATTCAATGAGACTGTTGTACAACTGCGTTATATAATGCTATAAGATGAAGGTTTATTGTTTTCTTTCTTTCGATTTGGATGGATTATAGAACAATCTTCTTTAAACTTTTTCGATTTTAGTCCACTGTATAGAATTAAGTTATGAAGAATTTTGATAATCCAACTCGCAAAAAACTTTTGGTACATTATTTTGGTCTTCAAATTAATTATTCAAAAGCACGAATTGTTAGACAAGTCATGCTTTGTAAATGTGTTTTATCCAAAAATAAATAAATAAAAAATCAAGATTTGTTCAATATCACCGATTTTGTCTTCTTGATGATATGAATAATACATCATTATGATTATTCATATAATGAGGTTTGTAGACTATTGCATCAGTTCGAAAGTTTACTTAGTGTATACCCGAAGGGTAACAGTTGACAGTTTTTCCGTCATTAAAAAAAAAAAAAAAAAAAGTTAAGTGCATGACGATAAAACCTAGGGTCAACTATTTATTTAACCCTAGGGAGATGTTGTGAATATTAGAGGTGTTACGTTACATCATAGGTTGTTAACATCAATCGTGCCTAAGGCCCTTAGAGTTTTAAAAGAAAAAAAATTAATATTGTATTACATGGATTATATGTACTAATGAAACATGCCCATATGGATTTGCGGATTGTGTGCGTGAAGACAGAAAGAGATGGTGTCCGGGGATCCAATGTTCTCTCTCTCCTCTCTATTATCTACAAGGTTGAGACACCATTAAATATATGTCCCAAAGTCTCTAAATTTTACAATGTCAATATTTAATAATTAGAATTTTGACCATTTATTATCCCCCCCCCCCACTCCCACTCCCCCCCACCCCACCTTTTCTTTTTTAATTTCAGCAAATTAAAAACTTAATTGGCTAAAATTTAATAGTTGAAATTGATATTCTAAAATACAAAATTATTTATTTGCAATCAAATTTTAGGATCGATTTGATCGGACTTTTATTTTTTCTAGAAGAAATTATTGAGAAACTACCTTAATTGATATTAAGAAACTAATTTTAAAAAAAAAATTCTCATAAAAGCTCTTTTAATTAAAAGAAGTACTTTTATAAAATAATCAAATGGATTCAAAAGTAACTCTTGAATCCCAAAAACTACTTTCAACTTCTCAAAAGTCATATCAAATGGGCATTAATATGATATAGCATTATTAAAATCTAATGATCAATTCTATCGGTCTAAAACCCAAAAAAGTATTCAAAATTTAGGAACGACTTTTACAAAAAAAAAAAAAACAATCATTTTGTAAGGACATGTTATGGGTAAAATCTCTTACACATGAAATTATTAACTATGAATTTGAACTACTCCTCTTTCCAAGAAAGACATTTTAAGAAGGAAATTAATTCATACTTAGTTGAGTAAAGATCTGCTGTTCCATTTTATTGTCCATCCAATTAATTTTTGACATGTTATCAATAATTAATATGTTATCTCATATTTATCCACATTAAGTTCATCACTTACCTACTAAATTAACAATGTGTCAAGAATAAATTGAATGGACGATAAAATTGGACAACGGATCACTAGTTAACCCATTATATATCTGTTCTTCCTTTGAAAGTGTGAACAAAACCCCCAAAAATCTCGACTCTTGAAAAGTCACTGAAGGCAATGCATGTGGGCTTTCTCTAGCAAAAATCTTCTCTCTTTCTGGCTTTCTCAAGTCTCCCTCCCTCTTTCTTTCGCTCTAAAAGTTTAAAAAAAAATTCTTCATGTTCTTGGAAAGCAATCAGTATTACTCCTATTCAATGTCAAATAAAGAGTTTTTTCTCATCAACGAAGAAGATAAAGAGATCAAGCTCGAGAACTCATCGCAACCTAAACTGGAAAATCAAGATTCTTGTCAAGTAAATGATACAGAACAGGGACAAGATAAAGATTGCGAGGGCTCAATTTCTTCATCAAGAGAAGAACCAGAAAATCTATGTTTAGAGCAATTCCGAGTAGCAGAATCTGATGATGGATTCAAAACTCCGACATCATTGGATCACAAAATCCCAGTGATCGAACAGTGTCCACCAGCACCCAAGAAAACCAGGGCACAGCCCTCAACTTCAACAAAAAGAAAAGCATCCCCAAGAAACCTCCAGTTTGATTATTCGACAGAAGTTGAGTCAATGTTTCTTGCAATTTCCAAGGACGACGATGATGATGATGTAGACCAGAAAAGGAAGAAAACTCGACGAGACGATGAAGATTGATAGATTGTTTCTTAACTTATAAGGTCCTACACCGTAGGGGGGGGGGGTGGAATCTCATCTGTTGAATTTTTTAGTTCTGTACCTAATATGGTTAAGGAATTTACTGTAAAGAATGAACATTTTCTTGTATTGCTAATGGTGTTCTTGAATGTCTTGAATAGACAGTCCGATACATAAATTACATTCACACGCACTAACAAACAGAAATTTTATACAGATGTTTGTTGGAAAAATTATTTCACTTTTAAGTTATTTGGTAGTTATATTTGGTTGGTTCTTTTCAGTGGTGGATTGGTCTAACAATTTATGATATTTTGAAAAGTAAAAAGTGGAAAAGATCAGACGTTATACTTCCAACTTTATTTTGTATTCAAAAAAAAGAAAACAGACATTTTTTCCTTTGTTCTTTCTCTGAAATAACAATTAGCATAGGATACCAAGATAAGAATTACCAATATGGATTATTACGTGTTCGGTTTTGTTAAGTGCTTCGTGTGAAATATGATTACTCTTTGATTGAGATTGAGGGGCAAAAAAAACATTTACTGAAAGAAGAGTTGAAAAGCATTCATTTTCTGGGTTAATTGTCAAACTAGGTATGTATATTTGTGGGAATTCTTTCAAACTAGGAATCCTATGAAGAACTTTGGGAGCTGATAATAGAATAGTATTTTTTTTTTTTTTTTTTTTTTTTTTTTTTTTTTTTTTTTTTTTTTTTTTTTTTTTTTTTTTTTTTTTTTTTTTTTTTTTTTTTTTTTTTTTTTTTTTTTTTAATATTCTGCTGTCTATAGTTCTGATGAGACAGTGTGCCAGATGAAGAAACTGTGTTTTACTCTCATATTCTTTTTAACGAGTAGGTGTATATTGCGAGTTGTTGTCTAAAAATTTTCGACAGGAATGTGCAACTCGAAAAATACTTCAACAATTAAGAGAACATGAGTGTTCATATTCACAAAATTTAACTCGAAAAATGCTTCAAGGATAGAGAATTATGAGCGTTCCCCTTAAGAGTATTCTCCCATGTTAGTTAGCAGAGGGTGTTCTTTATACGAAACCCAATTGATATGGTAACATACAATGACTATTGGATACTACACAGAATTGGCTTGTTTCCGCAAGTGTTTGAGAAATTTTTAGTGGGATAGTCGTATGTACACATGTGATAGGGTTGTTCACTCAAAGTAAGACCGTACGCTCAAAATCATAGTGGCAATATTTTGACCGTCCCACTCCATTTCTCTTTTATTTACTTAGTGTTTGACTTGTTGGGAGGTTTAGAGTCTAATGGATGTGATTTGAGTGAACAATCATACCAAGTGTGCTTATAAGACCGTTCCACTAAAATTTTTCTCGTGTGTTCATGTATCCCTAAGGTGGAAGTTATTTCAAGTTAGTTTCAATGGACAGACATGACTGATTCATTCTAATCAATTGTCGATCTTCTATCTGGACCGATCAATATTTCCTCCCTCAGTCCATTCAAATGGATAATCAAACTATTGTATACATTTTTTCAGAGCAGGACCTCGAACATACAAAAATTTCAATTATTCGAATTGACTCAACTTGTTCGCACTGATTATTCATCTTATTCTTCAGTACTATTTTTACTCTATCAAACATGTCTATAATATGATTATATTAGTCAATAGATAGAACAAGGGGATGTAATGGATAAGATTTTCACTTTTAATTTTGGATTGTCCAAAGTTAACGGTTTACATACATACCCTTGTTTTCCTCTCTTCCACTTCTCTCTTTCCACTCCCTTTCCAAGAAAAGAAACAATAATAAGTGAATTGCATGCATGCTTAAAGATTCACCCAACAAAAAACTACGAACATTTCCAGTTATGGATAGAAATTCACGACGGACGTAAATGTTAATCCATTCATTTCCATTTTTTTTTTCTTTTTGATTCAATTCAATGAATAGTTTAAGCAATTCTACAACAATGGAGCGTAGAACGCTTACAATGAACTGGGATGGTTTGGGAGAAGACGATGATGAATGCTTCTTTGAATCTCAAGAAAGAATGTCATCGGCCGTTCCTCTCGATTTCGCGGCCTTGTCAGGATCGGATGAGGACGAAGAATTTGAGGACAGCAGAATGTCATTTGCTTCCGCTATCTCTGCAGCCTCCATTAAAAGGATTGGCAGCCTTGAGATTGAGGCAGTAGTACCTACGAGCTCTTCATCTGTATTAGGAGGATATGACGTGTGGATGGCAGTACCAGGGGACATTAAGGAGCGGCGCAAGAAGCTGTTTCAAGGTATCGCTAGATTTCCATTTTAAAATGTCAACTATTAATTCAAACCTTATACAATCTATTATTATATTACTATTTAAATGACTAGGAATTTTATGCTGACAGATATTGGATTGAACAGCAACAAGGATTTTCTAAGGGTTACTACTGCCAAATTTGTTCGAGGAATTTCAATCAAGCCTGATGTTCCTCCTCCCCAAGCTTCTAAATCGATGGAAGATTCTTCTCCCCCGGAAGAACAAAAAAAAGACAAGCCCAAGGCCGAGGCTACTGCAGGGCCTGAGGCTGAGGCTTTACCTGAAGCGCCAATTGTGTTTGTTAGGTCGAAATCAGATGGTGATATAGAGAGTTTTTCTGTGAAGACGAAAAAGAGGAAAGAGGAACTAATAGGTCGTGTACCAAAACAGCGTTTAACTAGAACATCGTCAGGACAACTAGCACATAGCACAGGTGTTTGTCACTATGCATGTTCAGCTCAAATGTCGAACCCGAAAAGGGCTAAAACCAAATCAGCCCTGCCTAGTGAGGTGTTACAATCTGTATTTTCACCTGATGCTTTTGACTCATTCTTCCTGATAAAGAATTTGGACACTGGAAAGGAGTTTATTGTGAAAGAATCCAATGAAAAGGGAATGTGGAATAAGCTAAATGACGTTCAAACTGGGAAACAACTTACAATGGAGGAATTTGAGAAATCTGTTGGATATTCACAGTTTGTGAAGGAAGTAATGGCTCGTACTAATGTCTCAAGGAGTCTTGACGATGCCAAGAAAGTAAATATTAATTCATATCTAACTAAGAGTTTCAGGAATGGCAAAAGAATGGGTGCCTATTTCTTGAAGAACATCATGGGAGTGGCAAATACCATGAATGGAAAAGTTGTAGAAAAAGAAGGAGAACATTCTTCACAATCTTCACTGGTAGAACAGAGAGCTAATAAAACTTCGTCACAATGGATCAAAGCTCACCAGTATGGGAAATCCTACAAAGAATTTTCAGCTTTGCACATGTCTCAAGAAATTCAAGCTCATGACGGCTCAATATGGACGATTAAGTTTAGCTGGGACGTGTGTTTCCTGGCAAGCACGGGAGAAGATGGTATAATTCATGTATGGGAAGTGCAAGAATGTGATGTTACGTCAACAAGATCGCCTGATAATACAAATTCACCGGGGGAAACACCTGCTCACCCGATGGCAGGCACCACTTCAGATCAGCCTCCACTAGCAGAGATTACACCTATGCCATCCGCAATGAAAAGAAGAGGGGGGAATAATAGGAAAAAGGGAAACTCGATTCCAGACTATGTTAGTATGCCAGAAACCGTATTTTCTCTTTCAGAAAAGCCGTTCTGCACTTTCAAAGGTCACCAAGGCCACGTGTTAGATCTCTCATGGTCAAAATCTCAGGTCAGCTTCCCACATCGTAGTTTCTAGTATAAGGTAGGAGCGCAATAAATTATTTGATTCATTGTATAATTCATTCGTTTTTCTTCCTAATTAGAACTAGTCGTCTGTAAGAGTCAAGAAATGGTAAAAATTTTGAAATAGAACTCTCTGTTTTCTGATTCTTAAGATGACCATTTAGTTAATAACTGGAAACAGTTAACATAAAGGAATAAAGTTCTATGCAGCTACTGCTATCATCTTCGATGGACAAGACAGTTAGGCTGTGGGACTTGGAGACAAGAAGCTGTTTAAAGATGTTTGCACACAATGATTATGGTGAGACACCGAACTTATGCTGCAATTATTCAATCACCAGGGCCTAAAAATTGCTTATGATTGTTGACGTGTTATTTGTATTAGTCCTACTTCTGATGAGTATGGTTTGGCAGTCACTTGTGTACAGTTCAATCCAGTAGATGAAGATTATTTCATCAGTGGTTCACTTGATGGAAAGGTCCGAATTTGGAGCATACCTGATCGTCAGGTTGTCAACTGGACAGATCTCCATGAGATGGTTACAGCTGCTTGCTACACTCCTGATGGCCAGGTACATACATCCAAATTTTCATACAATTCTACCGAAACTTGTATATGAAAGGACTTTTACATTACTTCAGTTCATGTAAAATCAACTCTGTACATCTACATCTCTATCGAATTCTTTAGTAACACCACCTGTTTAAATTCACACCCCATTTGAAATCAGATCTTGAAGATGAACGATATAACTAACTTATGTTTGTTTGGAGGATTTACCAGTAATGTTCTATGAATAGGAGAATCTTAAGACCTTGATTGGCTCCTGAATCTGTGAAGTACCATGCTGATAATAATTCTTTAACTGTTGAAGGGTGCAATCATCGGCTCGCATAAAGGGATCTGTCATTTGTATACTATAGATGGTATGAACAGCTCTTCAATTTCCCATCATATTTTGTCCATGACTGCCTACGTTAATCTTCAGTTTATTTTGCTACTTAGACTGCAAATTGGAACAGAAAGATCTTATTGATATTCAATGCAAGAAAAAGTCTCAAGCGAAAAAAATAACAGGTTTTCAGGTAATTAATTTCACTTTAAACGCTCTCCATTCAGGAACTTTCTAGCAAGTAACTATGTTTCTTTGTTCACAGTTCTCCCCGCAGAATGCATCGGAAGTGCTCATTACTTCAGCTGATTCTCAGATTCGAGTCTATAATGGAACAGAGCTCGTACAAAAACTTAAAGGTATATATATCCTCGATATGTTCAGTTGGAAAATCGTGATGTAATGAATCCAAGTAACAACACCATTGGTGACAGGATTTCGAAATACTAGCAGCCAAATATTAGCTCAATTCACAGCAAATGGAAGATATGTCATAAGCGCAAGCGAAGATTCTCAGGTCTATATCTGGAAACTTAAAGATTCAAAAAATGAAGGAGGTGGGAAAAGCAGTAGGACTACCATCCAGACATATGAGCACTTCCCATGTAAAGATGTTTTGGCTGCAATTGCATGGCCTGGCAGCATAAAAATTGAGCCACCAATTGTAGACATAAATTCCAAAAGGCAGTCCAAACACTCCAGTGCAACACAACCATGTTCCACAAGCAGTTCTCCAACCCAAGAAGACAACAAGGCTGGTGAAATCAGCAAGAGGCATTTGCCTCCACTTCCTAAGAAAAGCAAAGTACTCGAGAAAAGTCCAAGCTACACGGAAGAGGACTTTGCCCAATCTGCTCGAATAGACTCTGAAAATGATATCAATGAGTCATTTGGTTCATCCTCTTCATTGATTAGGCATGGTGACTCACCTTCCATTTCTGCTTCTGGGACTGCTGGATCTCAACCCTGGTCCTCATCTTGGTCCTTGTTCGATGGTAGCAGTAGCCATGGAAGCCAAACCGTCCAAGCAACGGCATGGGGCCTGGTCATCATAACAGCAAATGTGGGAGGACAGATCAGGGTTTATCAAAATTTTGGGTTGCCTCTCAAAGTCAGTAGACAAACCTATCTCTTCCTGTCATAGATATTTGCTATAAGATGGGAACAAATCCCAGCAAGAATCCTGTACTTTAGTAAACAAAATTGTTGATCCCAAAGGCGACGCAAGGATTGAGATTAATGACATTGTATGAATATGTAATAAGATCATAAAGATAAAACAAGATTTTAAGTAAAGAAATCAAAGAAAGTTAAGCAGAGGAAACGATATTTTATTATAACGATGATATGGAGAGAAAGTTACAACATAGCAATTCTGGTTTGAACTAAACTAAAAGAAGAGTTCACTATTTATAGGTACATACCATACCATAAAGATGGAAATAATATGAAATAATGATAGGGCCGGCCCTTGAGCCAAGCCACCTAGCCAACCGCCTAGAGCTTCCAAATTTTGGCTTGGGCCCAAGGCCTCAAAATCCATATTAATTCCAAAATGAAAAAAATGGTTTGGGGCCTTTGGGTTTTAGGAGTCTACATAAACAACCGTGAACTACCTCCCTCACTCCTCAAGACTTTTTATCTTTTCAATTTGAGAATTATTCCACTTCCTCTCAAATTCAGAAATTCTCAAATCTCAATCCTCTGCTTCGGTTCGGTGCTTCCAGAATCCGGAATTCTCTAGGGCCTCCAAGCTTCCATTTCCACGGACCAGTGTCAATGGACAAAAATTCGAAATCTACCGCGAAAACCCCCAGTTTCTCCGCCTCTCGCACTCGCATAGTCGCACGCCAGTCTGTCCTGTGCCAGATTCCTTTTTTTCTTTTTTTTTTATCTTATCAGGTCCTTGGTTTTGGTAAGCAGCCTTATATGTCTGATTTAGATTGATTACTGATTAATGATTATTTGTTAATTTGGCTTTGACACTAAATTTCATTTTCATTTTCATATTCTTTTAAAATTTAATATCTCAATATCTCACTATGAGTCTAATGGTTTGGTCTTAATTTAAATAAAAGGCAATTTTTCTTTTTTTTTTTTTGTTTGATTGGATTTTATATATTGTAGTTTAATATTTTCATGTTATATGAGTGTTTAAGAAGACTCCGATCTCCAATTGCTTTTTAGTGAGATTTATAATTTAGAAGTTCTTTTTTTTTTTTTTTTAGGTTGAATTCTAATTTCCAATTGTTGTTTTTGCTGAAAGTTCTAATTTACTAGCAGCTAGCTTTGCTTGTTATTTTTATTGCATGATATTGTTTGTTCATGAAACGGGCTTATTATATTAATTTGAAACAAATAGTTCTAAAATCACTCTTTCCAAGGCCTTTTGTAATTATTCGATAAAAAATAAATTCATCAAAGTGATTTAAAAGAATGCTTTAAATGTTAGTATATAAAATTGAAGAAGATAGCCAAATATAGATATGAGATCCAGACTCATACTCAACTCTAGCTCGTTTATGGAGGTCTTTAATCAAGAATGGCTAATATAATAAATCAAATTTTTTTCTTCTTCTTTGGAGAGTGATTTCATATAGAGATTGTAAGTGATATTTTATTTACCAATTCTATCTTTTAGATTGTACAAAGTTTTCATAGAAATATAGATTTTTTTTTATTTAAATATTGTTATACGTGGAGAAAAACAAAGTATGGGGCCTCAAGATTGCCAACTCGCTTAGGGCTTCCGAATTGTCAGGGCCGGCTCTGAATAATGAAATAATATATTTTCAATAAAATCACGTGAAAATAAGAAAATAATTATTTTTCCTAATTTGGGTTATAAACCTAATAATCTCCACTTTGACTCAAATTCCGATACAACGAACGAAGCTCCAAAATTCTTTCACCTGATAAAATATGTCCAACTGCATTGAAATAATCAAACTCTTCAAAATAGTAACCAAAACTCTCCCTCAGAAGAAAAAAAAAAAAACCTTCCTCTGCCCCTTGTCCATAAGTGACAGCCGAACCCAACTCTCGAGTTCCTAAAATTCCACTAAAGAATTACTGTTGACCAAATAAGGTCGAAGCACACCATATAGCAGAAACCACACCATATACATAATTAGAAGTCCCCTTATTAGTATTGTCATCTTCAACGATCCCGAAAACATTACAGACATTACTGACACCATTGTACCTACGCTCCCTTGAGCAATGTTTTGAACGACTCAGAGTTCCTCACAAAAGGTACTGTACCAAACTCAATATCCACCACGGTATTGAACTTGTCCAGATGTCTCTTAATTAGTTCTGCGCTTCCCTACAATATGTATAACTGAGACTTCTCCCGTCCCTCCAGTACAATCCGGACACCCCTTTGGACCTTCAAGACTCCACTTCTACCAGAGAAATTATATCATTTTTCATTCAGGATACTCAGCGAGATGAGATTCCTTTTCAGGTCTAGAACATGTCGAACATGATCAATTGTTCTAACCATCCCATCATACAACCTTAGGGATGTCAATTGGGCCGAGTCGGCTCGTCCAAAAATGTGAAAAAAATAAAATTTTATCAATAAAATTTGAAAAATTTGCAAAAAAAATAAAAAAAAAAATTCACAAGCTTGTGAGCCGCTCGTGGGCGAGAGCAACGAGCCGAGCTTTCGGCTCGACCCACTGCCATCCCTTTACAACCTTAATTTGACTCGACCGATCTAGCAACACGGCAAAACTGATTGTTTCCCATCACAATTCCACCTTACTTGACAACCTATATGTCTGAAAGAAATTACGATTGAAACACATATGATGCAAACATGTCGAATTAAGAATCCACTCCTCGTCAGGTTTAGACTCTACGTCAAATACTATGGTCAACATCACATCACCGCCATAAAAAAAATCTCGATAACATTAGCCTTGTCCGAATTGAATGATTGTTCCCTATGATTTGTAGCTAAATTACCTTTAGCCTACAATTTGTCACAATTCTTTTTAACGTGTCCTCTCCTTCTGCAGTAGAAGTAGTACAAATTACTGAAGTTGACTTTCGATCTACCCTTTCGTCAATCACCATGAGATATAAGCTTCATCATCCCTCAGTGTAGCTCCAACCAGATGTTTCATCATCTTCTTTGAGAACAGAGCATCGTAGACATCCTCAACAGTCAAAGTATCACAACTGTACAGAATGGTGTTCTAAAACGACGAATAAGAGGCGGGCAGGGAACACAATAGGATCAAGGCCAGATCATCCTCGTTGTATTCAACCTCCAATGTCTCTATCCTGCGACTATTTTCTTGAACAGGGCAATGTGGTCTTCCAGTGACCCTCCTTCCATCATGCAATGGGAATACAGCTTTTACTTTAGAGTTAGTTTGCTAGTGAAACTTTTAGTCATACATAACGGCTCCGGTTTCAATCATAAAGCAGCCATTGTTTTCTTCTTCAAGACGTCCTGCAAAATATTATTGGATAAATGGAGATGAATCTATGATAAAGCCTTGCGATCCCTATGTTGTTTCTCCTCCACTGTCCAATTAGCTGGCATCTTTTCAAAATCCAACAACGCATCATCCATATCCAATTGTACCCAAATAACCCTCATCTTTACTTGTCACAGAGAAAATCTTGTATTGCAATATAACAACGGAATATCATATTTCAATATGGTCATATCTAAAAAATCCCAATCAAATTATGAAGAACCTTCAGCCTAGCTCTGATATCATTTGTTGATCCCAAAGACGACTTAAGGATTGAGATTAATGACGTTATATGAAATGTGTAACAAGATCATAAAAATGAAATGAGGTTTAAATTAAAGAAATCAAAGAGAGTTAAGCAGAGGAAATGATGTTTTATTATAACGATAATATGAAGAGAAAATTACAACACGACAATTTTAGCTTGAATTAAACTGAAAGAAGATACCACTATTTATAGGTACATACCATATTATAAAGATGGAAATAATATGAAATAAGGAAATAATATATTTCCAATAAAATCACGTAAAAGTAAAAATAAGGAAACAATTTTTTTCCTAATTTGGGCCATGAACCCAACAAAAATTTGTACAAAATGGAGAGCACACAGAGTAGGATAAAGTGCTAAACCTGCTCAAGCATAGAGTATTGAGCATTTAAGCCTTGTATTTCAGCCTGCAAGAAAAGATATTAACAACAACATAAGCAAGTAGTTGGTGAAAATGAAATATATTACATTAGAAATGTAGAAAAGAGTACAAGAAATTCAAACTCTTGAGTTACATTTCTAATTTAATATACTATAAGAGAGCCCTATCAGGTTTGATGATGTTCTCCTTAAATCCTTCATTTTTTGTTTCTGCTCGTAAAATTGTTTCCCTGCACTTCCAATTTTAAAAATTTGTGCACGAGCTAATAGCCTTGCAATCCTTTCTCAGTGGGCAGCTATGGCTACCCGTGCACGAACAATCTCATAAACTTTTGCTAAAATATATTGAAGCTTAACAACAATTTTGAGGAGAATGGACCAGAATTGGCAACTGGTTGTATACAGCATAACATGATCAATTAATTATTATTTATCACTCTGGAGAATAATCTGATTATTATTTCAAGGCCCAAAAGAAATTTAAATATTTTGGCATTGAATGCACCAGGGGGGATATCTGAGAAACTCAGTTTTATAAAATTATCCTAATTATTTAGAAATCATATTATCTACAGTATCTACTTTATTTCTATCTGAAGGTATTTTCATATCATACTTTGGCTACTTAAACCACTTCTTGAAATTATGTGAAAAAGTAAAAATGTAGGGATTTATGACAAATCCTCCACGGTAAGAATAACTGTTTGATATCAGTTGAATATTTAAAGTAACTTAAAACAATCTAAGTCCATGTTTGCCTCCATATTTTAAAACTCATTTCCAATGTTTTATGAAAACTACAATTTTTATTATCTTTTCAATTACATATTTTATCAATTTTTATCAAAATCTACTAAATATTTAACTAAACCAAATAGGGACTAAGATTCATAATTAAAAGAGTCAAAATATACGAGATCACTCAGTCCGAAGTGGCCAAACACATGAAAGGCAAGGCACAGCCTGTCACAGGCCGTGCCATGTGCCAACTCACCTCTATTATCCGACTTTGTAGTAAAGATCCGCAACAATATGAACTACTATTATAAAAAAATATAGAATGTTAAATTCTCGTCCACACAAAAAATATTAAGTTTATAATGCGAAGATTTTAGACCTGTCCACCCACCTATAAAAATGAGCTCGTGGTCAAGGGCCGCCACAGAATTTGGTCGTGGTCGTGCCCATTTATTGGGATCGAGTGTGCACCTCAATTTATAGAATATCAAATATGTACTCAGCTATAAATAACCAATTTCTTAAAAGTTTACGAATTTTCTGCCATGATAGGACCGCACGGAGAGAAAAAGAAAATGGAGAAAAACAGAATGGAAGCTTCCTCTTCGTGTCCTCTAGCCACTGTAGAAGAAATTAAAAAACGCCTCATTCGACCTCCAAATTCTCAACGGCAATATTAATATTTGTTAAAATTATTTATGTGCAAATGTGCAATCATATATAACTTTTAGCTTTGCAGTTAGATAATTTTGAATTTTTATTTTTTTCTGTTTTTCATCAGGCGTGATAGGATTAGCCAGAGCTCATCACAATTGAATGTGAGTTCGCTGAAAATTCAAGAAATTAAATTGATGAGAGAAATATCAACCAAGAAGCTCGAGGATTATCTAGATCCCGTAGTTCTCTCTGCAGTTCGTGTGAAAATTGGAGGCAAAAGAAAATTCGATGAAGAGAAGAAAATTAAGAGCGGAAATTCGAACGAGTTTGAACAATTTGAGAAGTGGTCTAAAGAGGAAAAATTACCGAAATCTGAGCAGAATGAAGCCGTTGATCTGCAAAACGATAGCGATTGGGTTGGGGATTCTGATGGAGATGAAGGAATTTTCTGCAATCCATTTCTGCAATTTGAGAAAACGGCGTTGAAGCGGTTCAACCGTCAAGGAGTGAAGGATAAGCAACGTGGGTGCGTAGGACAAGTTCCCGATAGGAGTGAACTGTGAAGTAGTAACAGAAATTTGACAATTTTGATGGTAAATTGAAGGGAAATATATGTTGAAGAACTAATTGCTGTAGAATTACAAAATTGACGGCTCTATTGTTACAAATTGAAGGTTACAGCCTACTCGCTCTATCGATCAACGATAAATTTTTTCAATAGCTAATAACGTCCCCATGATTTGCACTCGTTGAGTAAATCGTCCCTATAGTTTCATATTTGGCACTGATACTCTCGTATCAACATTTTCTTACGAAGTTGGCCCTTTTTGTCTCATTCCATCAAGGATTATGCTACTCGTACACTAGCATTGACCGACCCCTGGGGCCCACGAATTTTTTATTCGTCATGGACCACCCTTGTTGCGAGAGGTCAATAACCTCGGTGTACAAGTATCAAAATCCTTCCGTCAATTCCTTCCATCAAAACATCCATATCGTTAGCTTTCATTGAGCAAAAAATTCTTATCATTTATTTTCTCCGTTAAAGCATTGTAAAATAACTAATTTACCTTCCTCTTCAAATGTATATAAAAGATAAATAATTACACTCAAAGTCCCAAAATTTTTAAATGTTGAAATCGAATTCCACTTAAAATAATTTTAAAAAAAAATTTATATATATATATATTTGAAATAGAACAGTTAGGCTTCGGGGTTGAATTAAGATCTTGAATGAACCCCCCAATGAAAGAAGGTTGTTAATGCGGTGTGTGTTATATGTGTACGTTATCAGCAACAAGATGATAAAAACATAAATTTACTGAAAATAGATTAATCGCTAAAAGGCTCTTGCAACTTTGTTGAAAACAAAAAGATATTGAAATATATTAACGGAAAATAGCTAAATCCATGGATGGTGTCATAGTGGGACGGAAAGAATGGACGATGGTGGTTTGTGGCGATGTGCGAAATTGGATAAGGAAGAAAAATTATTGTATGTGTGTGTGTATTTTTTTTTTCTATTTTTAATTCTTTTCTTACTTTTTTTTAATACTTTAGTTCTCTTTTTAATTATTTTAGTGGTGATGAGGGTAGAGGATGAGAGCAGGGTAGGTAGAGTTAATTGGCAAGATGAAATATTCTTCTTTTTTTAGTATGTTTTAAATTGATCTGCTTGATACACATTTGTATTTTTTTCAAAATTTGAAAACTCTAGATGCAATTATTTATATATTTTCTGTTTATTTATTCAAAAAAAGGTAAATTAGTAATTTTACAATGCTTTAATGGAGAAAATAGACGTGACAATGACATTTTGCGTAATAAAGGCAAACGATAGGGATGTTTTGCGCAATAAAGACAAACGATCGGGACGTTTGCCCCGATTACCCATATTTGATGGAAGAAATTGACAAAAGGAGGCAGAAAGAATCAACTTCGCAGGAAAATGTTCAAACCAGGATGCAATTGTTAAATATGAAACGATAGAGATGATTTGCATAATAAGTACAAAAGATGTTTTGTGCTAATTTTCTCCACTCACTTATTATAGATTGAACTTACATTTTTCAAAAGAGAAAAAAGGGGGTGTGATCCCAAGCCTTCGTTGGAGAATGGATATAGATTACCAACCCTCAACTCATTTAACACTTTAAGACTTGAGATCGCTCATGGATGGAAACAATTAAGGGTTATTATATTCACACAGCAAATTCTAAGGGGTAACATAACAAATTCTGAGGGATAATTCAATGGGAAGACCTTGAATTTGCTCCCCAATGATCACCAGTTCAAATTTCTTTAGGGCCACTAAGGTAAGTACCGACTATAAATTTCAGGATCCAGTAGAATTAGTTGAGATACGCATAAGTTGGTCCAAACACTCATGGTCATAATAATAATAATAATAATAATAATAATAATAATAATAATATATTTATTTATTTATTTCGTGCACTGAAGGTATCCCTCTGAATTCCATAAACAGAATAACTAACCCAGGGGGAAAGGATTAAGAAGTACCGAAGTAATGTCTAAACCCAATGATTTAAAACAAATATAAAGGATCACATTCACCCCGTTCCTACCGTCCAAAACAGGTCTATGGAGTATAGCCAAGTGGTAAGGCATCGAACTTGTTTCAGTTGCTTATCATAAGGAATTCGAACAACTGCTTCAAATACAGTATTAGGAAGTACCGCTTGTGGAACCTCAATATCCACGAGCTTAAAACCTTAGTTTATTGATCCTATAAATCTCAAATTCGGACATTTCATTTCTTTCAATTATGTGGAATCTCATAGACATGTCTCATCATTCGTGGCGGATCGCTGGGGTGTCCGGAAATTAGTGCTCTATCAGAGAAAAAAGAACGAACAGATTTTGTAGGATTTCCAAGAAATTCTTCTATTTCTTCCGAAAGCACGTGATAAATATATATATATATATATATTCACACAACAATTTTTTATATGTACAACACATTTAATTACAAGAAATGTTTTCGATATTTGCTCACTTTTGCTTTTATGTCCTCAACTTTTTTCTTGTTGCATTGGCATTCTTAACCTTCAATTAATTAACAAATTTTAATTCTAATCGTGATTTTTCATCCAAATATTCTACTAACTTGCATTAAAAGATGGACATTTATTTTATTCAACTTTTGTATTAATTATTTATTTCAGTTATTAAAAATACAAGAGATAAATATGTCTTTTTGGCCTTCATAACAAATATTTTAGGCGAAAATCGTCTTTATAGAAAAGATGTGAAAAACATTAAAAAATATTTGAGAACACAAGCTTAAAAATAAGAAAAATTTAGGGATATTCATTCTAATTAAAATGTAGAGTAATCAACGAAAAGGGTGGTTATATTGCTACTACAATTTTAATTTAATACACCATAATTTAATTACAGTTAAACTTCTTGATTTTTGCTCACTTTAATAATTATTTTCTTAACCTTTTTCGTCAAATTCTTATTTTTGACATTTCGTTGATTAGTACTACTTGTCCTTGATGATAATTTATATCAAAATATTTTGCTTTAATGCCTTGAAATGAGGCGAAAATATGCTTTCACACTTTTTATTTATTTGTTTTCTAAAAATATAATGAAAAAATTAGTTGTTTTATGTCATTTTAACCGACTGTTGGACATAGTATGTTATATAAAATACAAAATATATTAACTAATGAAAATTTTGAGAATAAGAATGACATGAAAAATGTTAGGGCACATAGGTGCTATAATGATGAATGATTAATAACCTTAAGTACATTTACAATGTGGTGCAAGAGATAAAAATTGTGGTGTCAATATAATTACCCTAACAAGTATGAAAATTGTCAAAGTTTGTGTTAAAATGACTATTCTGCCCTTATTTCACATTAACAAATACAAAAACCAAAATTAGAAAATGTGCCAATACAATAACAAAGAACGTGAAAAAAGAAAATGAAATAGTCATCTTCCGAACCCAAATTCTAACAACCACCTCAATCAGCTCCAATTGCCACCAGCAACCTATTTCAACTGGGATCATGCTACATGTACACAATCTTTTACACACTACTCACAACATGAAGTGGGGACCACAGCTCGAATTATTTAATAACAGGTGGGACCCGCATATTTGTGAGGGGGTGTAAACCATTTGGTAACCCTCTTGTGTGTACATACATCTTTATCCTTTCAACTGTCACCCCACCACCAACATTCCATTTCTATCGCCACCGGCACTCCCATCCCACCTGAAAATTGAAGCCAAAAGAGGAATCAAAATCGAAATTCAAAATGCCCTTTAAACTTTCAAATCCACCCATGGGTTCCCCTCGGATTAAAATTTTCGATTTTGACTAATTTTTTTGAGGGATTTGATGATAATTACTTGGGGGTATGATGAGCATGTGAAAAACGAGTCTTCAACAAAATGTGAAAACCGTCCGACTATGAATAATCTTCCAGAATATGATACCAAATATAAAATATGGTAAGCTAATAGCGGAAGCAATCTACATTTTTGATCCCCCATTGTTATCGCCTATTTCCACCACTATCATCAACGTTAAACTATGAACCACCACCTTCTTTCACCACCACTATCTTCACCATTACCAAACTCATGCAACCAATACCAATCTCATACATATTATGGTCATCCCATCTCACCAACGACATTGTCACTACTAGATCTGTTTCTCTCTCTCTCTTCTTTTTTTTCCCTCTCTGTCGGTGGCCATTGTTTCCTATATTTTTGTATTTTTGAAATTTAAAAAAAGTCAATAATTATGAAATAAAAAAGCACTAAGTCCTTGTTTGGTGAGATTAAAATTATATTTTAAGTAAATTCTAATAAAAATTCATGAAAATGTTTGGTTTAAAAGTTGTGATTTCCATGTAATATGTAATTAAAATTAATTGTTGACTTTGATAAAAATCTAAATTTTAAATTCTATCGTGCTAAATGAGAAATTTGTTTCCTCTTTTCTCTATATGCTTCATAATATTGGTCCCACCATCTTAAAAGTTTACTCTTCGACCCAATCTCCAAATTTCCGTCTCCTTTAAAAAGTTCAATTATGCTACTTGTACAATGTATTTTACGACTTGATTTATAATAAATGAGTTGACAAACATCACATCTATCTATTTGAAAATTTATTTTTAAAATTAATGATCAAGATTTTTTCGACATATTTACTGTCAATCAAGTTGTGCAAATACGTCTTACAAGGGAATTTATTCTAAAAAGTTTGTTTTACAGAATGGCAGTGTCATGTCTCATGGGTGACATTTGCATATGCCAATGATTTGTATCACCTCAAACGCTGGTCTGATGGACCCCGCAGGCTATGCACTTTTGACTATTCTCTATGTTTGTTTTGACTAATCTCAATTATGGCATCTTCTTGTTTAGGAAGGAAAAAAATAAAAAATAATAAAAAATAATAATAATAATAATACAAAAATCTTCTTATTTAGAACCGTGCTGGACCGGGGCGTCAAGTCATCCCCTGGACCGATAGGGCTACGTGGCCCTATCCAAACAGTTTTTCCCTCTTATTTAAACATTTTTAGGCTGTTCGAAATCAATGGCCCTGGATTTCCAGAGAGCCTATTGGCTGGCCCTGGATGAGAAGGTTTTCCCTTCGTAGCATTGGAGAATCTTTATCCTGGCCCTTTTTGGTCAAATGACTAGGGTTCCTCATCATGATTTTTATTACAATTTTTTTACTGTATTCTTAATTTGTCATTATTATATCTCACATCATCTTTCGCTTTTTGAATTATCGAAGTAATATTTTGTGAGACAAATACTAGAAAATTTCGTGTTTGCTTGCTCTTTTTGGGCAGCATGACTACACCAAAAATGCCGTGGCACGTTGTATATATTAAAGTGTGGATCCAAAATTCTCTATAGGTGAAAATCCATGGTCGCACCTTCTACTATTTTTAACACTTTATAGAAAGATCATCTATCCACAATTGTTAAATTACGTCGACAATTTTGCACTACTTTTTGTTAATGAAGATAAAATGCTTAAGAGCATGTTTGATTTTCATTAAAGTCCAAAGAAACAGTTTCACATTTTTTTAGATAGTATATAATATCGTATTGATGTAACAACTTTACTTATTGATGACTCGACTCATTCCACCGCAAGCCTTTATGGTCCATGGATTGAGCCAAGTTAGATTTAGGCCAAGCATAGCATCTTTCTTATTAAATAATGTTAAATTTTCTCAATTTTCATTCCCACATTTTCTTATTAAACAATGTTAAATTTTCTCACTTTTCATTCCCACATTTTCTTTAAATCAAAAAGTTCGTTGGCCGAAAAGTTGAACTCGACTTGAATCGACTCATTACTAACCCCAGGTCCCATCGACTCTCGTTTTCACTCGAGGCTACAAAGTCAAAGCACTTATTTTTGGCACTTATGATGTCCGAAACCCGGAGTCATAGGACAGTTAATATGCTGTCAATATTTGCCCTATTTATGAAAGAGAACACAATGGTGGAAAGGAAATGACAATTCTTTCCCTTACAGTGAAATCACATCTGGGATTTCCTCACTAATACCTATAAAATTCTTCCGGGGATAAGGCTATGGCTCAGCGGGTACTTGTTTTAGTTGTTTAATTACCTATCCCATCCCATCCCATCCCACACTCAACACTCTGTGGGTAAGATTATTGAATAGTTTTTCTTGATTTGCAGGAAGAGGGGTGGCCATTGGGACTGGAACCTCTGAATGTGAGAGTTGGGGTGCTCAGAAATGGCGATATTAATGGCTCTTTATCATTCAACACTTTGCTTACTGGTTCACCAACCTCCTCCGCTTTTTCTTCTTCTGATCTTGATACTGAGGTCAGTTTAAGTTCCATGTGTATATTTTTGTTGGATTTCTCCAGGACTTTTACTTTGATTTTCAATGCATCTGATGTATTAATTTTGAAGAATAAGGTTGTAATCTAGTTGGCTAGTTTGGTAATGCCTGTGTCCTTTGTTATGTTAACGTTCTTCTTCCCCTTTTCCAGTCCACTGGTTCTTTCTTCCATGATAGGAGTATCACTCTCGGGAGCCTCATCGGTCTTTCCAGCATTCTCGAGCTCTCACGTAGATCAACGAGGGGACAACTCCCAGAACCCACAAGGAATAAAAAAAGTTACAAGTCCAAAATTTGTTGTTTCTCTCTATGCTCGAATACCACTGATGCTGTGAGCACGAACAAGAACAACGCCCCGTCTCTCGGTCACTTTCTTGAAGCGGAAAGGAGAGCTGCCAGCAATGACAGAAGAAATCAGAGCCCGGGACCTTATGGGCCCGACGACTTCACTCATGTTAATCTGTCTGGTTTGGAAACAAATTCATTATTCATTGGAGACCATGTCGCTCCTCCTCAGTCAAGTTCTTGGCTCGATTCGGATTCTGCAAGAAACTTCAATGCAGATTTATTTCAGCATGGGAATCGCGATAGATCTCGACTACACTTTTCTTGTTTATGTGGACATCTTACTAATTGAATCACTATTCATTATTGTTTGTTTTACAGAAGTTGTACTCTTTTCTGGTTATGACATTGGGATTCAAAACAAATTGATCCAGTCTATGCTTATATGCTGACATTCAAGGAAGAAAAATTAAACAACATGAATTTGTTAGATATTTACTCAATAAATATAATTCGTGAAAAAAATAATTAATTTAGATGAAGTGCTCAATTGGTGGAAAGTGTGGAATTTGTGTGGGATGTCGAGGGGTTCGGGTCACATTAAAATAATATTTTATTTATTTTCAAAATTATTTAATGGATAAAACTAATTAGTATAATACGACCATTTTTCAACAACACATTACCCACAAGCCATTAAATGTGACAAATATTTCTGGATTATGATGAAGACAGTTATATTCGTTCTCCTTATGTAAACACACATTTGGTTTTGGAAAAATTATATTAAAAAATGAAATCAGCATTTTCAAATTCTGTAATTTTCCATACTCGATTTTGTATCATGAGAGTGATAGTTCACGGAGGTCGTAACAATTAACAACGAACAATTTCATTTTAAAACATCTTACTGTCAAGAGTTTCGATCAGTCAATAAATTTTAGTTTCTACATTTTACTGTTGTGCAAATTTCTCAAGTTACTGGAACTAGTTATCTTTCCAATAGAATTTAATATGAAATTGATTTGATTGCCTTCAATTTGGCACTCCTATTTTGTGAGAAATCAACCAGACTTTTCATTCATTTTCTCTAAATCAATTCAATTATAGTAGAGATGAACCTATCAATAGCTAAAATTAGCGCGAAAGAACGCCACTAGACAAGCCAATGTATTTTTTTTCCCTCTAATATTGTTAGGTATTCTACTGTTTGTAGCGTGAAAATAGACTGATAAAATTTCTGCTTAGACGATTTCTCATAGGATGAAAATTGAAAATCAGGATTTAAATGTTTTAAGACATAAGGGGGGCCCACGTCGAGTGAGAGGGCCCCACACATGTGAGGGGTTGTATTTTTATAGTACGAGCTGAACTGTACAAGTATCTTTACCTTAAAACTTAACAATAAGAGATCAATTGAAGATCAATAGTACGAGCTGAACTGTACAAGTATATTTACCCTAGTCTATTCATAATAGCAATAGACTTGGTGCAAGTGGAGCTCACCTTTCACAATTGAAGATCAATTGTATTTTTCTCATGATCATCAATTGCGGGGTTTATTCACCTAGGACTCGACGTTAGGGTGGACTAAAATCTAGGTTAGACAAGACATGATCTTTTATGGTGCATTAGATATTTTTTTGGACCAAGTTTATAAGGTAAACAAATAAATTTGGAGCCAATTTGATGAGATAAAACGGAAAAGAATTTTTGTTGGCCCAACTTCACACCGAACTACAACCTAGTTATTAGGAATGTCAATGGGCACGGGTTCGTGACGAGACGACTATTATGTGCCCCCACTTAAAACGGGGCAGGGCAGCTTTGGATATGTGGCGAGGCATTCATTTTCCCAATTCACTATCCCGTTTAAAATAATTAATATATAACTTTTAGTTTTTTCCTTTTGAAATTTAATTTTGTTTAAATAATTCTAAATGGGATGGGGCGATGGATACCCTCTCCTGCCTCGCCAACCCAAAGGGGCAAGAATTCCCCAAGCTGTTCCGATTGGAGCCATGGGTCCACCTAATTTTTTTTGGTGAAAATTACATAATCTAATACATTTACAGATTCCATTTCTTAAATCATATGTGAAGTTTAGTTTTTCAAAAATCAGATTTTTTATATTAATGAATATATTAAAAAATTAATTAATCAATTTACCCAAACACAATTTCAATCCCTAATTTATTTCTCCCACTTTCCTCTCTATTCTCACATCTGCCGGATCCTCATCTCTCTCTCTCTCTCTCTCTCTCTCTCTCTCTGTATATTGTTGTCTCTCTCTCTTCCGGAAAGCAACCGCCGAACTGAAGCAGTGCGATCACCCCTTCATTCACCGGTGCTTCCACTCACAGTGATGGAGTTAAGTGCTTGCTGTGATTCGGCGTGAAGCGCTTGCTGCAATTCGAAAAGCAACCCACCAGAGTGAAGCGCTTGCTGTGATTCAGCGCGATCTTCATTTGTATTTGTGATAGAGATAAAGGAGATGGTGGACTTGAGGAAGTGGTTGTGGTGATTGTTGATTCATGCGACTGTAGTCATAGCGATGGCGATGGCGATGGTGACGGGTGGTTGCGCTCAGTGGTGTGCAGCAGCGGTGATGGTGAGTGAGATGGTGGTGGAGATGGGTCTGCTGAGGTTGTGGTAGATCTTGTTTGCGGTGGTATTTTCCTATGAAGTGTGGATTTGTTTGAGACGGCGGCGACGGTGATTGTGCTATTGGAGTTAGTGGTGATAAGTTATTTGGTTGGTGGTGGTGTGTGTGTGGTGTGGCATTGTGTGGCGGTGGTGTGAAAATGTGTGTGGGGTAGGGGTAGCGGGGACGGTGGCGGTGGCAGTGGCGTGGAGGTGCCGGTGTGTGGTGATAGTGTGGGGTGTGTAGGAGTGATGTATGTTGATTTTGTTTGACAGTCGTGTTGCTGTGCGGTGGTGGTTTCGGCGACGGAGGTAGTGATTGTTTGGTGTTGGTCATATATTCATTGGTTAATTGTGATCATTAAATTGGTTAATCTGTGACCAATGTGACCAATAAGAAAGATAAATTGTGACAAAAAAATAATATGTGAGCTAAAAATTAATAATTTGTAAATGTTTAATAAGTTGTGACCCATAATATTTGTGATTTGTGACCTATAAAAAAATTGTGACGTGTAAATCTTTTATCAGTGACCGACGTACAAAATTGTGACATTAAAATTTTTGATTTGTGATCGAAAATAACTTGTGACCAATAATGTGATAAGTTGTGACTAAAAATTAAACCGTAACTAATGAATCTTTTGATTTGTGACCAATGAACAAACTGTGACTTACAAAATTTTTGAATTTTGACGGTAAAAAAATTTGTGACGTAAAATTTTTGATTTGTGACCAAAAATTAATAAGTAACTAATTAAATTGTTAATTTGTGGCCAAATTTTGTAGATATGTGACATAAATATATTTAATTAATAAAATAATTAATTAACTAAAAAAATCATAAATAAGTTTTAATAAAAATCTGATTTTTGAAGTTTGAAACTTATTTTCTTAATTTTGAAATGTGTGATATTTAAATTCTTAATTATGAAATTTTCCCTTTTTTTTTTTTTTTTTGCCGTCCCTTAAACCCTGTATTGCCAACGAGTAGGTCCTCTCCACTCTGTAAAAGGAAACCAAAAGTAAACCGAAGCCCGCGAGGATGCCAATTAGGCTGTATTGGTCGAATTGGGCTTATCTAACCCATGTCTAATCCAAAATGGGAAAAATTCTAAGTTTCAAAATTCAAAAATTAGGTATTAATTACTTAATTAAAAATATTTTATTAATTAAATATATTAAGGTCACAATTATACAATTTATAGTCACGGATGCATACTTAAAGGTCATAACGTCACATATTATTAATTTTATCGATCACAGATTATTTTATCGATCACAAATCAAAAGCATTATCAGTTACAATTATTTGTTGGTTACAGATTTTCAAATGAATTGGTCACAAATTAATTTTCAGTAACATATTATCAAATTTTTAGATTACAATTGAATAGTTGGTTACAAATAACTAGGGGTGGCAATGGACCGAATCGAGCCGAGCCCGATCCATCTACCCACGAGCTCAGCTTGTGCTCAAGGGCCAAGATCGTGAGCCGAGCTAAGCCCACGAGCTTTTTTTTTTTTTTTTTTTTAACTTTTTTGTTCCCTTTTTTTACGAGCCGTTCACTTTTTTTACTAGCCGTTCCCATGAGCAGAGGGGTCGAGCCGACGAGCCACTCGACTCGATTGTCACCACTACAAATAACCAAATAATTAGTTAGATACACCAAATAGTGGATCACATACCACCGCCACTTCCACTATACCTACTTGCAACCGTCCTCACCTCGCCACGATCGTCACCAACACTAGATCCAATTCATTGCCAACAAAATTCCCCACAACCACCACTATTAGATCTCTAGTCACGAACAACCACCTCCACCATCGATTCACCATCATCGCCCTCGCCACCATTACCAACTATAAACACCACTGAAAAAATCACTTAAAAATTAGAGCTACACCCTACCATTGCAATGGTTGCATGGTGGTGATCGTTGCAGCCTAGAGCGCGCACAGAGCTTCATGTCGTTTCTCCGCACGCTAGCCTAGAGCAGTACCCTATCCCTGATCTAATCCAAAGCAGCAAGTTGCTTCTCTGCACAATGTTGCTGCGCGTCGAGGCTCCACATGCTGCGACGCTGTGAGCGTAGTCCACGCAGAGCTTCATCGCACAGCGGTGTTGCAACGTTCACAGGGCCATTTATCAACTATTATGACGCTGCGCCGATGGTCGTGAGCCTATTAGTCGATGGTGCTCTAGTAGTATTGTGTGATAGAGAGATTGTAGAGAGTAGAAAGTGATATAGAGAGAGAATGGAGTGGGGAAGTGATTAGGGTTTGAGAAATTTGGTGAGGGTGGAAGGGGTTAGGATGGGGTATATAAATTAATTTAATTTTATAATATTATTATGAATAGAATATTACTTGATTTTTGATTAAATAAACTTTACATCTATTTTTGAACTGTGGTCTTTAAAAATAGGTTTGGTGTAATTTCCTAATCCAATATTTACGGTCTTAATTCCTCAGCTCACAAAGAAGGCCCAAAAAATTATGGGTCGGCCTGGTTCATTGGATTTCACTTGTATTTTTGACCCGAACCGCTCAAAACATGGTTTGTCGGCCCAAATATTAAAATATTGCTAACTCTCCTCTCAAGCAATTGTAGCAAAAAGCTTTTTTTGACCATAATTTTCCAACTTCTCTAATTAAATTTTATTTTGGCATTTTCATTGGATTGAAATATTAAATTAAGTTTTTTGTTTTTGTCAGTGCACACGTTCTGTGACAATGATTTTGAATATATCCAGTCAAAAGTAGGTTACCATGTTGCTAGTGCATGTCAATTGTCAAAAATTGTTTGATGTCTTTCACTTTGTCGTATAGGAAATTGAGCTTGATAAACGTATCTTTCTTGTTAATGAATAGCCAAGACACAACAACTACAAATTTCAGTCTCTTGAAAAGCTTATCTTTCTTGTTAATGAATAGCCAAGGCACAACAACAATAAATTTGAATCTTACCTTCAATAATTTGAACTAGTTCTACTCGTAGTTCAAAAGTTAATTTACCACCCTATTACAGAAATTAATTGTGGGAGTGCAGAGAATAAAGGAAAAGACATGGTTGAGGTGATCATTGTGTTCACCAGGGCTGGACATGATCCGGTATCCAGCTTGGTTCAGTTCTATTTTTAGGTATTTAGTAAATGAAATCGTCAAATCAAAATTTAATTATGGAACCATTCAATTCAGTTCGATTCAATTCCATTCGATTTCATACCACAACTAAATTTTTTTAACGTTTATAACAACATTACATTAAGGGTAATTATATTCCCACCACAAAGGTTTATTGTTACTTTTAGATATTTTTCATATTTATGAAAATAGTTAAAAATTAAATTACTTAAAAGCCCTCTTAATTTTTCCTTTAAAATTTGTACTTACACCATGAGTCTTTCCACTCCAAAATCTTCATTTTATTTTCTCTTATCTTCTTTATCTACCCTCACTTATTTTTCTGGATGACCTTCTCTTTCTCATTTTTAATCTTGCTATTAGTCATCTCTCTTAAGTAGCAAGTGTTTTTGTAGCACAAATTTAACAGAAGCAAAAAATATTCTGTCAGTTCAGTCACATGATTTATATCATTCTACTTTTCAATTGATCCTGTCGTCTATTGTTAAACACCTGATCAAACATGAATAATCGGGATCATAACTTTCTATTGTGTGAAATGAACTTCGTAAATGGAATTGCAGAAGAATATATGCCATTGTTTCGTAGAGAGAGGGTGGTGGTATACCAATAACATTTTAGTTTTTAAATCTAGAAATGAAGGCGAAGAATGGAGTAAACTAGGAGATGAAGCACCCTTCATAATCTGAAATTTTCTTTTACGTCAGTGAAGTATCTTCAACAGTAAGCAAGATTTATGCAAAAAAAAAAACTAGAAATTGCAAAACCAAAGAAAACACAGAAATTCTTAATCAGTAATCGTTTAAGTAACATAAATAAATATTGAAACGTTAAATCATTGAGTTTAGTAAAATGATAAATCCTTAATTTTCATGGGATTCATCAATAATTAAAAGCAAGTCCACTATGTTTAGAACAAGGGAAAGATGGTGTTCTCTTTCATTTTTTTCCTTTTAAATTTCTTAAATGGGAAGGGTTATGTTTGTAAATTAAATGGGGTGCATTTACTAAAATTATATTTTAGGTGCGATTATAATGTGGTGTAGTAGATAAATTTTGTGGTGGTAATATAATTATCCTTACATTAATCCAATTAATAACATATTCAATCTTAACTCTTACAACAACACTATATTAACACTTTCAAAATAATTTAGTTCAATTTAAAAATATATAAATAAAAAGTTTTCTAATAAGATCCATTAACCAATGTATATAAAGCGGAGAAAATTAATGAATAGGACAAAAAGGGTAAGATGAAAAGAGACAGTCGATCATCTTCGATTATTTGAGAAACGACAAAATGATTTAGAAAAACTTAGGTCACTTAATTTTGATTCATTAAAATTTAAATTACGAAATTGGATTTGAGCTGAAAATGAAAAAAATAATATTTTGGGCTCAATTAATTAATTGGTTAATGAAACAGAAAAATAATATTTTTGAGCTCAATTAATTAGTTGGCAAATGAAACAGGAAAAAAATTAAAATAATTTGCCTTATTTAATGTAAAAAATTTTAAAAAAATTAGAGATATTCGATTCTTTAATTCATGATTTAGAATCAAGAATCGGATCAGACCTATCGGTTCTAGATTTTGATACCCGTTGAAGTACTTAACTAAAGTAGAAATGCTCAATCCGGTTCGTGTCCAGTTCGAGAGTCTTATCCAACTCTGGTGTTTATACGCTTATTTAGACTCTTAAATATACTAAATATTTGATTATTTGGACGAATTTATACTCATATTAGTGTAAATATTGTGATTCTAGATGAAAACTTCAACTTGAAGTTGAATCAAGAAAAAATAAGTGATTTGGAGCTTAACTTGGTCAAAAGGATGGAATTGCACAAGTACTGGGAAGTTTAGGTTTTAATTGGATGTCTTGGATAGTCAATTGGATGAATTCACAAGTTTTAGGGACCAAAAATGGACAAAATAAGAACTTGAAGTCAACATGTGTGCTTTTGGAAGTTAAAGGACCAAAATTGAAGAGATCCAAGTTGGATGACAATAGAAGTTCAATGATTGAAATGAACAAAGTCAAAGTTGAAGCTTAAACTGGACAAAAGTAAAACTTGATGGATTAAAAATTGTATGTATGGAAGAGTTGAAGGCTGCGACCTCGGAATGCATTTGAAGTCGCGGTGGGGATGAGCTTTAGGGGACCAATCTCTGATGGTTGTGAATTTCTCACGAGTTGCATTTAGAGGTCTCAAGTTGATCGTGGAATGCATCTTGAGATCTCAATTGTTCGGTGTCAATTGGGATTGGGAAATGCTATGTGTATACCATGAGGTGTACACAATGGATTACACACCTCTCACATGGAGAGGGGCCACGAATATTTTATTGTGTGTGGACCCTCCTCCATGAAAGGAGGGTGTAATGTTATGTGTACACCATTGTGTACACATATCATTTTCTATTGGGATTTTGCTTATTTTGACCTAAAATCAAGAACAAGTTACGTACTTTAGAGGTACAATGGAAAACTCTCTGGCCATCCGGGGGGGGGGGGGCATGTGGCCCTGGACAAGTAGCAGGTTACAGTTCCAATTCTCAAGGCTACTAGAATAAGATGGAATTGCACAAGTACTGGGAAGTTTAGGTTTTGATTGGATGGCTTGGATAGTCAATTGGATGAATTCACAAGTTTTAGGGACCAAAAATGGACAAAATAAGAACTTGAAGTCAACATGTGTGCTTTTGGAAGTTAAAGGACCAAAATTGAAGAGATCCAAGTTGGATGACAATAGAAGTTCAATGATTGAAATGAACAAAGTCAAAGTTGAAGCTTAAACTGGACAAAAGTAAAACTTGATGGATTAAAAATTGTATGTATGGAAGAGTTGAAGGCTGCGACCTCGGAATGCATTTGAAGTCGCGGTGGGGATGAGCTTTAGGGGACCAATCTCTGATGGTTGTGAATTTCTCACGAGTTGCATTTAGAGGTCTCAAGTTGATCGTGGAATGCATCTTGAGATCTCAATTGTTCGGTGTCAATTGGGATTGGGAAATGCTATGTGTATACCATGAGGTGTACACAATGGATTACACACCTCTCACATGGAGAGGGGCCACGAATATTTTATTGTGTGTGGACCCTCCTCCATGAAAGGAGGGTGTAATGTTATGTGTACACCATTGTGTACACATATCATTTTCTATTGGGATTTTGCTTATTTTGACCTAAAATCAAGAACAAGTTTCGTACTTTAGAGGTACAATGGAAAACTCTCCGGGGGGGGGGGGGGGCATGTGGCCCTGGCCAAGTAGCAGGGCTCAGTTACAATTCTCAAGGCTACTAGAATAAAATAAAGAGGCTATATAGGTTAGGAAAACACACCATATACATTATCACATTCTAAAGATTCAAATAAAAACGATTCAAATTCATCTTGTGGGGAAAGATCAAAGCGAGGTCCCAACAAACCATTGAATATCAAGACTTGAAGATTTCCTAGTTTCATGGAGTTGAATACAAAGGTTGAAGATGTTCATTCCATCTTCTCGTTTTTAGAATAAATGAGTGACATATATGTCAACTTCTTCTTGTTTCAGTTTCTTCATCATATTTCTTGGCTAGATTGCTTGTTAGGATAGACCATATAGCTAATTGACTTCTACTCTCGGTTTAATTTATTATCTTGATTTTTTTTTTGTTTAGTTTATGTTGAATTAACATGATTAATTTATTTTCATGTTCGTTGACGAGAGTTGAATTGCATGATATATGTTATTTGTTAAAAATGAGAGATTGCATTTAGAACACTCAATCTTCATGAATTTATGAGAGACTCATTAAAACAGTTGTCCTAAGTTCTTATGCATCACTTTTATCAAATTATTAATTGAGAGATGAATGTTTGATATTAGGGTCTAGGGATATGTTAACTAGTGTTTGAGAGATGAATGTTAATATATTAATTTAGATTTCTTGATCGGCAACACAATAATTAAACTAAAATATGAATGAAACATGAGCGTGGTTGATTAGGAAAAGTGGTATTTGGTACTTCTAACTCTTTCCTTATTTGATTTCTATTCACTATACTTATTTTCTCTATTATTATTAACTTGCATTGCTATTTGTTAGTTACCAAAGTGAAATTTAAAGTCCGAGTCTTAATTGTGTGTGTTCTTGTTGAATTTAGTTATAGTTAAATTATATTCACGATCAATGATCATAGTACGATACTCTACTCAATATATTACCTATGTATGGTGGAGTCCACTTGTGGAATAAATTATTGCAACAAATTTTTGACGTCGATGCTAGGAATTAATTCTTTTTTCTATTATTACTTTAGTTATTAGATTCAACAAAATTTTGTTTTTCTTTTTGAGACTAATATCTCTCCTCTTCCATTGTTGTAGGTTTAAGCTCATGAATGTATCATTTGAAGAGTCTTGATCTAGTTGTTTTATATCCAAAATTGAACGGAATTTTCACCGTAGACTACAAGAACAAAGAGAAACAAAAGGACAATGTCGCATAATATGACATAACAAGATGGCAGATGTATTACTACTACCGACAGTCAATATATGAATTCTATTGAAGAATCCTGTATTTTACATATCCATACGATTGAGTCCTTGGGTTTCCAAAATAGTGTAAAAAGAAGTGGCACACCCAAGTTCCATAGCATTTAGTCCGCTATCCCGATCATGATTTTCCTACCCCTAGAGGGAAAGGTACTTCCCTTTTATTTTGGGCCGGTTATGGGCAAGGAAGGATTCGAACCCCCGAGTAGCATGGGACATGTGAAATCCTGTGTGAATCAGCATAGATAGAAACACACGACAACCACCTATGGTCATTCATCTATAGCTTTTCTTATGGCCTATATATGGCTATACTTGTCTAAAATTATCGACTATTATTCATGGTCATCGATAATTATTTTCATGTTCGATAATTTCCAAAGGATTGTGCTCGACGAAAATTAGTCACGGCCCAATGGACGGCTCATTTAGGTTTTGGAGCTTAAAAAACAGTCAATCGGTTCTCAACAAAAGATAAAAATAGTGAAGAATCAAAATAGTAAGTGCTTCTTGGCGCAATATAAAAAAATCATCGTGAAAAATCAAAATACTGAGTGCTTGTTGACGCAATGGCATATGCCATGCAGATAATGCATGCAGGAAAACAAAAACTAAGCACTAACTAGAAAGTGGCCAAACCGAAGTCGTGCAACTCTTGTAATTAACGCTTTTTAGTACGGTTCTTCAACAATATTAGTTTTCTACTAAATTTTGTGTTGCGTGAAGAACACGACAACGTAATTCCATAAGTATATTATAGTGCTCAAGATTAAAGTTAATTAATCAATCTTCCATTATCTCCATTAAATATAAATATAATTCTAATATCTAATTATTGAACAATTACGTATTTTCACAAAATAAAAAAATGTTATTTTCCTTGGCCTAAGAGTTCACGTCCTAAGTATCGGTAGATGATATGGCAAATTACAATATGTGATATATTATAGTGCATTATGTCCTTAGCACCCGAGTGATATGACACATGAGAGATAATTGTTGATTATAAAATTGAGTACACCACATATTGTAGCGTGCAATGTCACTTGGTTGCTTAAGAGATCAAGTATATATACATCAGTTGAAACAATTAGTTGATAATGATAAGTCATAAGTGACATCTATTGGAGGACTTCAACATTTGGCTGAAAATATTAAGGAAAAAGCCCCTTGCACCGGGGTGTCCCCCAACCTATCACAGGGGGCCAGCTCGGCCCCCTGCATACAAGGGCTTGTACATAAACCAACTCTCAAATAGAATTATTCTAATTGTACAATCGAGATTGATAAATAGTATTATTTTAATTGTACAACTGAGGTTGACAACATACTCACGAGAGAAGAGACCCACAATTTTTTTTATTTAGCATTGGCCCGTATCCCATGTATATGGTTGTCAATCGGGTTGTATATGTAACATAACTGTCCCAAATATTAATCTTGTGTACGTAATTAAACAAACAACGAATAATCATTGGTTTTAGGGCATGCAAGTAGAATCAGATTTGAGCAGACATGTTATGTGAACGTACTCACGGGAGAGGGGACTCACAATTTTTTTATTCAGCATGAGTCCGTCTCCATGTGTGTGGTTATCAATCGGGTTATACATGTAACATATCTGTCCCAAATATTACTCCCGTGTACGTAATTAAACAAACAGCGAATAGCCATTGGTTTTAGGGCATGCAGGCGGAATCAGATTCGAGCAGACATGTCATGTGATTGGAATATTCTTAACCCCTTTGCTTTAAGTGGCTGTCGTCTATCATCTCTCTCTCTCTCTCTCTCTATATATATATATATTAAACTTGTCAAAAAAGCAAAAGCTGCCCCCGTATTCATGGTCCTCTATGTATTGAATCCACTCTGACTGACTATGCAAATATATAGCTGATTGAAATGGTAAGATCTAGCTTGAATTTCCGAGCCAAACATTCTATTGTTATCTAGAGAGAGAGAGAGAATGTTGGGATCACTCGTCTCTTCTCTCTCTCTCTCTCTCTCTCTCTCTCTCTCTCTCTCTCTCTCTCTCTCTCTCTCTCTATATATATATATATATATATATATATATATATAAAACTTGTCAAAAAAGCAAAAGCTGCCCCCGTATTCATTGTCCTCTATGTATTGAATCCACTCTGACTGACTATGCAAATATATAGCTGATTGAAATGGTAAGATCTAGCTTGAATTTCCGAGCCAAACATTCTATTGTTATCTAGAGAGAGAGAGAGAATGTTGGGATCACTACTACAGATTACTATGTACTCTCAACTTTTAAATCCTGTGACGACAAAATACCCACAAATAATAAAATCTGTCTGATTTATTTCTTCCTAGATATGATTATGATACACGCACACGGAGATGTAGACGCAGATGTAAATGTAGATATAGAGATAGATATAGCTTTATTTGTGGGGGTGGGAGACTAGAGTTGCTTTATTCCTTGTTGGTAGGCAGCTTTGATTCGCACGAAAGTAAAATGCCCAATATTCCTTTTCTTCCATACCATGAATGCCACTTGGTAGTATTGCTCAACCACAACTTAGGTGAAAATAGATGGTACAAGAACAAGTTCATTTTCATTTCTTAAAATGTTTTTTCTTCTTAAACTCGTTTTTAATCGTACAGCCGATGGAACCCATAATTTCTATAAACTTTTTAATTATATATTTTAACAACTTTCATTAAAATATACTAAAAATCTAATTTTAATCCAAATCAAATAGGGGCTTAGTTAACCAAGTACTTCAACCGACATGCTTCAATCAAAGACATATTACCTAATAAGATTTGAACTTTTTTCCTTTTAATACTTTTAGTTCGTACGTATTATCTAATTTATCCTACCAAACATAATCATTAAGGAGGCCTTGGGTGTACTGCAATGAACTCTTATTAATTGCATGTGAAATTTAATTATTTAAGTCCTTTTGATGTAGATTAAAACTAGATTTTTAGTAAATTATATAAAAGTCGATGAATTATGGTTGAAAAGTTCTAGATCCCATGAAATGTATTATTAAAATTAATTATTTACTTGACCTAATATTAAAATAAGATTTTAATCTATACCAAACAAGAAAAAAATAAATACCAACAAATTGTTTTTCTTTTAAATTTGTCTTACTTCCAATCGACACAAGTATGTCAAGGTTTATATAAATTTTAGGTTGTTCAAATTGTTTCTCTATATATCCTCGTCAACGTGTCTTTTAAGAATGTCCATCATTGGAATAAACATTTTTCCTGATTGTGTGACATTATATTCTAATCTTTGTATTCTTCCAACATCAAGAGTCATTCAAATGATATAAAATCTCGAAAACAGCAAAAAAGAACATTCTTTTGGAAAATGTCCAAAACCATTCAACAAAAATCAATTTACCCTATGTTTGGCTTCTATTAGCTCCTTATAAATTACTTTTCAAGGTCAAATATTAATTTTAATTATTTCCATACTATCAACTTATTCATAAATCATTTCTATCGACTTATATTTTAGGAACTTAAAAAGAAACTCAAATAAAGGCCTAAGGATTTGTCACATTCTAAAATTAGCTCCAGTCATTAGCAAACACCTAGTGTTATGAATAGTATAAGATAATATCTAATCACCTTACCATGGCATTATTAAAAAATAAAAAATTGAATGAACAAATTTCTGGTAACCAATGTTATAAAGCATAGTTCAGGTATTAATAAGAAAAAAATATGGGGTCGACCAGCAAGTCTAAAAGTTATTTTAACAATTTTTAAATTTAATTTTTTGTAACCCTACAATGGGCTACAATTTTTGGATTGATTCTTATTTTTTTTTATTTATTTTTTTTTTGTTCAGAACTAATTCATTTTCCTAGACATTGCTAATAAAATTTGCAGATTTTTGTTAAACCAAATACACGAGTTTTTGTGTCAGAAGCATGACAGAAAGGTAAAGAAAGAAAAGAAAAGAACTGTCAAGTGTGAAGAAGAAGACTCTCTCTGTCACAGACACAGAATTTTTTAGTATGAATTCTATTGGGCATTTTGGCATCTTTTGATATTATTATCCAATTTCCCTCTACCTCAATCTCTATATCTACTTCCTGTTTGGTGTAACTTAAAAAACTTAAAGAAATGTTTAAGTCAAAGTTAATAATTAATTTTTAATTACCTATTATAAGATTTACAATTTTTATCAATTTTTAAAATGTAAGTGTGTTTGATCCCAATGTTTATTAATAATGTATTAATAATATTTTTTGAAGAATGTGTGATTTAAAAGTAAAGAAAAATTGGGTTTGCTAATGTGTGGTTGAAAATGAGTTTGGGGGAAGAAATAGAGTTTTCAAAAATGGGAATCAAAAAGGTACATTTCATCAATTTTTATCAAAATTTAGTAAAAATATGATTTTAACTACGTCGAAAATAAGCCCTTGACCTCTCTCAATCAAATTTTATCAAATTATTGTAATAATAGATATCAAAAATATGATGAAACATTTACAAAGATTCTTTTCGATTCACCATTGATGTTTAAAATGTACAGATAATGTAACTCGAACACCTATATTGCTCATTGTTGAAATTCTCTTGAGATTTGATGTGGTAAGACAATGTAACTCGAACACCTAGCTATGTGTGGCGTGAGGTAGTCAAAAGTATTGTAAATGTTCAAAATCTAATATTAATGTAACCTGGACGAATATTGCTCGTTTACTGAGATTTTCTCGGCATTGAGATGGTGTCACCTTCATGACACTAATGATCGTGCCGTTCAAAGTGTTCAATAATGAGTAAAATTTCAATGAAGTTTCCAAATTCATTCAACAGGAAAGAAAAAAGACTATTGAATATAACTAACTCTAAGTAGATTTCCTGAATATTTTTAGGTATGAAGTAAAATTGAATAGTTTGGATTAGTTAAGGGAGAAAGGGCACAAATTCTGTAAGGATATTGGGAACTAAATCCATCTATTTTTGGGATCATATTGGGAAAAAATAGTAAAGATGATAATAACTTTACCATTTACATTTACAGGTTAAACATTGCTGGAAACTTGACCAGCTGTGACTGTGCATGGCATCCCCAATTAGGTAACTTGTTTGTTTCCTGTGATAAATTCATATAATCAATTGTTGGTATTTATATTTTATTAAATGAATATATGTGATTATTATAATAATTTAAATTTTTAGATGATTTAATAAACATACTATCATAACCAAATAAAAAAAATGTGAATTTAAGTGTTCAGTCACTGACTCATGAAAATTGTGTAGATCTTTAATCAGAAAATGATCCGATCTGCACTAATTTGCATTTATATTGTTTTTCAAATAATCATGAAGACGTACATGAACGGAGATGATTTACTAGCTACTTCTTAGTTAAACTATCTTTGCGAGTCAGATTAATTCTTAAATAAATTTAAGAACCCAAATCTGAATTTTTATGTAAGCAATTATCCATTCCATAGGATTGCAAGGCGCAACTTGAGAAAAAATTAATTATGTTAATCTAATTAAATTAATGTTAACAGTAAAACTCGTTACGATATATAGATATACACACACACACACACTTTGATAGATGCAGATGATCAACATTAATTAAGGATAAGTTTTTCACCCTTGTGATCATATAATCAATTCATGTGTATGATTGATTGGGAGGATTAAATTCAAGAGAATAGCTGCAAAATGCATATATTTATATTAATGTCAGAAATAACATGAAATGACGTATAGAAATTAAGCCGAATAGAATATTTCGATAATTAAAGCTAAAATAAGTAACAAATTCAAGAGAAATTAATTAACATTAATATTAGACCTGAAATTAGCAACATAAAGCTAAAGGAACTCAACACACTCACTCTAGTTTACACATATATTCTCAAAGCAGTACTGCAGGGTAATGCTACTAATCAAAATAAATAAAGAAAAAAATATATTTACTCCTATTAATTAATTCTAGGGTTTTCAGCAGATCTTGATTAGGAAGTAGGAACCCTTAGCCTTTAGTTTGTCCATTTCTGAAAGTTCTCATTTTGGCTTAGGTTTTAGTCACAGTGTCTTTATATGAAGCTTAACTTACACATAAAATTTAAGAGCGCTCAGTTGATGATAACTTAACTGAAGTTATGCGATAGCGTTCAGTAGAGCCAAAGCCGATAAATATTATTTATAAGGGATTGTTTGTGGAAGAACTGAAACATGAAAGATCAGTCCAAGAAGCTTCACCAGTACTCCATTGATCATTTCCTGGCATTCCTATTGATTGACTTGGCAAATTCAACTTCGAGGAATTTTCTTCCATTTTCACTGATGTAGTGTTCTGATTTAGCATTGAGCTTGAAAGTTTAGGCTGTGCCCCCTGGCTGGTTTCACCGGCGAATCTAGATTGCTCATCTCCGCCTTCGAAATGGTAAAGCGCCGCCAGAGATGGATCCATACTACCCAAGAAAGGATATTGCTGATGAAACCTCCACTGCTCAATGCCAGCATTTGATAAAAGGGAAGCTATTCCAGATCCACCACCAATGCCGCCACCTCCACTACAACTTCCACCGCCAAGATAATTACTTCCCATCTGAAAATTCATCTCGCTAATTGGAGCTGAAATTCCACTGTAATTTAAGCTTATATCACCAGTAGTATAGTCGTCGGTAAGTTGACCTAAAGGAGACATGAAGAGTAGAGGTGGAAATTGAGGGTTCAGGCCTAAAATACTTGCCGGTCCGGTACTGTTGGATGAAACGGTACCGATACCGGTACTGGTGGAGTTAGAGGTGGTTTGCCTGTCGTTATTGGGCCGCGCCGGAGACTTTGAACTCGTAGATTTACTTCTTTTGTTTCTCCGGCAGCCACCTCCCACCGGAACACTTCTCAGAGCGCCACCTCTAGTCCAGTACCTTCTACAGGTCTTACAAAAGTGTCGAGGCTGAGTAAGACTATAATTGTTGAAATAGCAAAATTTTGTATTTGCCGATTGACATCTAGGGCATTTAAGGGCAGCCTCCGGCATTGGTATGTTGGCCAACCGGGCTCTCTCCGCCATCGATCGCGGACGGATCGAACCTGTGCCACCACCAGCATGAGGCTGAGCTGAAGATGGAGGCGATGGCGGCGGCTGTGACAGCAAAGGGTATGTGCTGCTACTACCAAAAATTTGACTATTCTGATGCTGCAAAAAAAAACTCAGAAAAAGCAGAAAATGAAACAACTGGTATATTCAAGAAACTAAAGGCGTGAATAATAAACAAAAAAATAAAAGATCATGAGATAAACAAAAAGAAAAAGAAAGGGATCAAGAAGAATATTTTTCTTTTGAATTTTGCTTTTTTGGCAAAGAAGCCATGGAAGTATATATTAAAAAAACCCTAACCTGCTGCCAGTTGGCTGGATCAAGATAAGCTGGAATTGAAGAAAAACCCATTGTTCTTGATGATCTTTCTCTTTTTTATAAAGGTTAATTGGTTTTGGAGGTGTATAGCGGAGAGAGAATCACATCAACTCTATAAAAAGAGGAGATAATAAAGGGAGAATGAGAATAAGGAGCTAAAATAAAGGAGGGCGCTTTCTCAGTCTATATATATACTTACATTTACTCTCTCTCTCCCTCTCTCTCTCTCTCTCTCTCTCTCTCTTATCTCTCTCTCACACACATGGTTAATATGTTCTCTCTCTGTCTGATTTTGTTAATAAATTTAGGGTTTTTCTTAGCGTTTAAGCTTCTGTTTTTGAGCTTGTATGGTGGGACGTTGCTACAATTGCTCTAGAAAAAGTTGCAATGTGATTTTCATTTTAATATATAATTTAGAGAGAGAAAGAGAATGTGTGATTGTGATGGCAATTAGCATTTATTTAAGAGAATCTTACTTTCTCAAGAAAATTAGTTAACTAATCTAAATAATTGCTTATAATTTTGTGCCAAGGAATTAGGTATTTGGTGGAACCAAGGATGTCCCGACTGAATGCAACTTTTCTCCTCTCTCTCTCTCCCCCCGTCCCTCCCTCCCTCTCTAGCTTTCTATGCATGGGACTAGCTACTTATTCATAGAGCGCCTACCCATGCACACAACAATACATTCACAAAGAAAAAAAGATGGGTCTTTTTTTTAATTTAAACACTGAAATATTTATTCATATTAAGTCCATGTTTGCTTTAACCATAAAAGTTGATAAAAATTAAGTTAATAGTCAATTGTAAGCAAATATTTTATAAAGTTCAAAACTTTTCAACTACACATTTTATCAAAACATGATAAAAATCTTATGTTTAGCAAAACCAAACATGGGCTAATATAAAAAGATCCACAACTTTTTCAACCACATATTTTATTAACTTTTATCGAAATTTACTAAAAACCTTATACTTGCAAAACCAAACATGGGTTATATATAAAAAGAAAGTGCAAGCTTAAGAGCAAGAAGATATATGACTTGATCTCGAACCAATGAAAGTGAAGTATGAAAAATTATACTAGTCTCAAAAACTAAGAATAATCGAGTAAAAGAAACTAATTCTATATCTCATCTCTTTTTTCCCCCAAATCCCTACCCTCATAACTTAAGTCGGGCATTTCCAATCCTTCATCAATATCTCTAGTTTATGTATCTAAATGCACATGTGTATATCCAAATGCATCTCCTACGTAACGAAGGTCTCAATTACATGGAAATAAAGCTTGGAGCTCCTAACCTAACTGTAGTAAAATTGGCTGGATCATGAGCTTCCTAATTTTCTATGAAAGTCTTTAAATCCCATGTTGCTAAAATCTTTAGCGGGTTCTTTCCATTGGATTCTTTGCTGCTGGAAAATCTGGAAAAATGTTCAAGTGATTCAAACTAATAAGAAAGACAAATTACAAAGAGTGGGAAATACTTTTGTAGCAAAAGTCAAAAGCCATTAATTAAGACCATTCCATGACGTCAAAACTAACTTTACTTCTTTACATGATTTTAAAAAAGTTGTGATTTATGCTTCTTAGGATAGGATTTATTCATAGCTTCCCTTTGTGAAGATAATTTAAAATTTTAAAAACAATGGATATGTGCACTGTTTGGGTCCAAATTATTTCGCTTTTGGTCAACAAAGTTGGAATTAATTCAGGTCTAACAGATCGCATTGGATTCCCAATCAGACCATATAATATTCAATCAAATGAATAATGTTAAGACTTCAACTCGATACATTTGTTCGCCTTTTTACCGTACATGCTGAGAGCTTGTTTGAAGTGAACTTTTTCAGAATAAATTTTGTGAAAAATAATTTCTTTTTAATATTTGTAATTAGAGCCGAACGTGTGATTGAAAATGAATATTTTGAAAAAAAAAAAAAAAGACTCCTGTACCAAAGATGGGCAAAAGTTGCTCACATTCTATTTAAGTTGTCAAATCATCAAAATTACCCACTAATTAGTTTACTATGCCACCAGTTTGGTATAACTAAAAAGCCAATTTTTAGTATATTTTGATAAAAATTAATGAAATGTGTGGTTGAAATGAAAGGTTGATAAAAAATGTATATTTCATGGAATGTGTTATTAAATTTAATTGTTGACTTTTTAAACTTTTGAGTCACACCAATTAGAGGCTATATATTCTGGACCAAAGGAAAAAAGGCATTTACAAAAAATTATTGCAGCATGATTCAATATTGACCGGAGATAAATTATTTATTTGATACAAGTAAATCCTTCCACCCAGCAAGCAGAACCTAACATGTATATATATCTGAACTCTAGCCAAAACATGAAGAAGTAGGTAATAGATAATTCTCAACTTAATTAGATTTTGGGAAAAAGTAAGTAATTTGATGAAAATATCCATTCTGGAATAACTTGTTCATCAGAAGGGCTGCCCAAGAATTCTTGAAATGACATTGGCCATAGTATCCTAGTGGTATGTTTCGTAATGTGAATTAGACTGTGCTTATAATAATGAACCAGGAGAAAAAAATATTGCGCGGCGTGCAAATATAATAATATGCACCAAAGATCCCTCAAGTGTATGTTTATCATATCATTTCAAACCTGCATAATGATCCAAGAAATAACCCAGCTGATCATCACAATGTATCAACTATACTTATCGAATTGTTCTGTTCCTCCAGAACCTAAAATAGATCTAGACGATTTGTGAATTGAAGAACTTCAAGATCCTTGTTAGTTCTCTGTATGTTGTTAGTGGTGCAGAGTTCATCAGTAGAAAAAGAGGGAAAAAAGAGAAATCCATTATGGAGGAACAGATCATGAATTACGGAACTGCCTGTTGGGTGGCATAGTTTTTCATGACCTGAAATATCATGTTTTATAAAAAGAAACAAAAATACAAAAGGTTGATGATCAGAGGCAGGTGTAGAAGAGCAATATGAAATATCAAACTGGTGATATAAAGGACGATTTTGATAAAATCTTTGTACATTGTTAGCAGGGCAGCTTGTATAATCTGCAACATTAGTAAGTCAACCCAAAAACAGCTCAGAACCTTGGAAGAGATGAAATATTTGAGGATTACTGTATATACTTGTAAACAAAGTTTTTCTTCACTGGCAGGTTTCCAAATTTCGAAGGACTTCTAATCCAAAAATTCTGAGTTCTGTAACATGATAAAGAATATCGTACATTCAGTCTCGCTTAGAAAGATTTGTGTAAGTGATATATGCAAACCTGAAATATTTGGAATAACGCTGTCATCAGGTAGGTGTTGCTAAAAGTCCTCACCAATGCATGATAATTTCAAAATGAGATGTAATGAATAGAAGCAGCCACTCTCCTGGTCACAGAATTTTATAGATAGTCTCATATTGACTTACATTAGGTCTGCCTCGAAGGTGCTTCTGGACAATGTCAATTATTGGTTGGTACATAAACACACAGCAAAAGATTAGCCTGTGGTTGCATCAAACCTCGTATAAGAGAACTGTCACATTATGTAATTTTCCCACAAATGTTGAGGAATATTCACCCTCCTAATGGCACATGTTCAGGAATACTCAGAGTTGTATGATTCATCTGAAGCCGTTGCCTGGTCTTTTTTCTGCAATTTCTAAATAACTTGCAGAGAAAACTCACTTGAAAAGTCAGCAACAAGATGGGGAAACCATACATCTACAGTAGTATTTGAAACAAATAGTAACAGGGCATGAGATTCTGGGCAACTGAAGATGACTACTAGCATTTTTATGGAAAAGGTTATTGGAAGAAAGAATGTTCATTTCTCCAGAATAAGTCTAGAGACCCTAATGAAGGATTACTGCAAGGAGGTCAATCTCAGCAAACTACTCATAACTCTTCAATTTCTTGGAACCACCCAAAAACCTATTGGATTTTTTCCATATGCACTCTAAGATATATACAGGGCACTTCTTTATGGTGATTTGCTGTCTTCTTTGTCTACTCTTACTCTTCATGCTGATTGGATGGTTGATCCTACTCCTATTTATTATTTCTGAAAAAGTCCTTGATCTCAAGAAGCACGAAACATATTATAATTGGGGGGTTCCACAGGACCACAACGAGGTGCCACTGATGTATTCTCATTTGTGTGACATCTCTACTTGGCGGACTCCTTTCTCTTCATCACGTCTTCCAAAGTACAATTTCAAAAATAAGTTCTAAGGTACTCTACTTATTTTTCTATAGCTTGAAACAGGAAGCTACAGGGTAATAGGTGAATATGTGCGTAATAATCCCCACTGTATAATAATCGTTAGCTAATCCATGATTAGCAAATTATTTATACACTCTGTCGATTAACATGTAATAATCCCCCATTCTTAAGAAGGTGCTAATCCTAATAAGAGTGCACCTTTACCCTATTGTGCGTTCTAGCCTTTTAGCAAAGGGAAAAAAGGAAAAAAAAAAGTTGCAAAAGTGCATTTTTATGTGCTCACCATCACACAATGGACTTTCAAGTTTTAATCATGGTTTATTTGCTATAAAGTTCTGAATATTAAATACTAAAGATAGCTAACATATGTTTATTAACATTCTTTTTTCCTCTCCACATTTATTAGCGCTCAAAAACAGAATAAAACAGTTAACATCTGATGCATATTATGTTTCATGTATTACAACATTGAACAATGAAACAACATCCATAACCCCAATAAACCTTGCATTTCACCAAACAAGTCCTAGGTCAACATAAGATTGTTGTTCCCGGGTTGGGACGAAGGGAAACACGAACTTCATGTTCTTCTGGTCCCTCGCGGAGTTTTGGCACCAAAATCTCGAGTATTGTTTGTGGCCCATCATAGTATGCTTCTATATTAGCATCTTCTGGAATTCGGGTAGAAAGTGGGATTTCTCTAACAAACTCTCCCTGCGGGCAGTGCTCTGGAGATGGATCTGTAAGCTTGAAAGTCCTGTTTTGTCTCTTGAGAAATGGTGTGCCGGACAAACTTGTACAGGACACCTTGATAAGTCCATGAGTGAGCGTGTTCCTCCATGAAACTTTAATTCTCTGAAGATCTACAAACGGCAAGCTGATTACTATCAGAAAACCTTCTTTATCTTCATAGATTGTTTTGGCAGCTGTTACCGGTCCATAAACATTCCCGAGCACCCCACTGAATTCCTTCAGCCAGCGTGGTTTGTTAGAACGAATTTCAATATCAAAGATTTGATCTGAAGGTGCACTTACTGCGACATAACAATCATCTTCGTTTCCACTTGAGATGAAATCCTTCTTTCTCTTGCTGCCAATGGGTGACAGATCAATCAGATCACCATTGCTATGGTTAGCTGGCTGATTTCTCCATGAACTGTAGTCGATTGCTTCAGGTGGTATGGTGAACTTTGGGTCCCTACCCGTGAGTTCTGCCCATCTTCTGAGGTCATCTTCATTAACATCCATGAGATTGGGTGAAGGAACAACCTCAATCCCATGAACACATTGAGGGTTAGACAGTCCCCTGTAATGCTTACGTTGCATCCTGTGGGATCGAACAAAACTTTTATCAACACTAAATGGGAAGGGTCGATCCCCTTGACGAGAAAACCCATTCATATAACTCTGCAGTTGCATCTTACCTAGAGCATTCTCGGGTTTTTCCTTGAAAACCCACATGTAAATATTTTCCATATCATGTTGAACCATAAAAACTTCGAGCTCAAGATCAGATTTATCAAACCCAGAAACTCCGTTACTGTCAAGCATGTTCTTCGCCTTTGATTTCTCATTCAGGACTGGCTTAAAGTAAAAGTTGAAGAAGAACCATGCACCCCAAACATTATCAATTCTTTTACCACATTTCTTCCCAACCTTGGGCACACTCGGAAAACTTTCACTCTCATAAATTTGAGAACCTAGTCCAACATCAAGAATATCACACTTTTCAGAGTTCCAAGATTGTGGAGGGGGTGCTTGCTCAGTTAAAGGGGGTAAATTGATATCCGGTGGACGAGTTAAAACAACTTGGGGATTCATCTCAAGATCTGATTCTTCACATGCTGAGCCACTTAAATACATGGACAAGAGGGTTGAAGGTTGACGATTCTCCATTTCCAAAGCTGTGACAAGAGTTTCTTCCATCTGACAAACTATTCCAGGGTCTTGGAATATTGTTCCTCCTCAAATTATTTTGACAAACAACTAATCTTTATAGACACCTTCATCATCTCAATCCAAGCTACAACCCTAAACCCTCCATCAAAACCCTAAATTTATTCATCCTAACCTTAATGTTTCCAAAAAAACTAAAATCTAAAAATCCTAGGTCAAAAGGAAAACAAATGCATGGACCCAATTACTTCCCAAATCAAGAACAAGAACAGGGACGAAGGGCAATAAATTATATCAAGAAGAGCAAGAGAAAGCTAGAAGAAGACAATATCTAAACATAACCCAGGAATCTCTTCATTCCTCCAAAGACAGGTGGGAGACCGTAAATCGGACCGTAAAATCCTGTCTTTTTAACACAAGTTCCTAATTGAAAGATATATTCAGCAACAGAATCTCCCACCTCAGTATTTCGTAATCAATATTGAGATATAATACGAGTTGGATGAGAGCTACCAATCTATGAATCCAAGGCCAAGGAACAGAACCAAATTAGAGGGGATTTTGGAAGAATACCTTTTGGGACAAGCTTCAACAACCAAGAATCCAGACCGATTTGGGAACTCTGAAGAATTAACGGTCCTAAAAATCCTCATCTTCTCTCTAGTCTATCACCCTTCAACAAATAACTATCAGATCAAAATCGCAAGAACTTTAGTCGTAAATGTATAAATATATACATGGTTTCATGAGCAATTCAGAGAGAGAAAGCATTCATTACAAAGAAAAAATTCATTCGTCCGTATTCTGGATGTAGTACGAATAAAGGGCGGAATCATGAATTTATAGGAAGGGGGGTGTGGGAATAGATGTCGACGAGTCGGGTCAAAAATCGAAGTTCAAAACTCGATTCAAGTAAAAATAGTTCGGATTTTTTTTTCTTATTTTTTGAGTTGAATCGAGCTTTTGCTCAACAAAAAAATCTAGGCTCTTTCCGAGCTTTCTACTCACTCGACTTGCTCTTTATTATTATTTTTAAGCTGCCTGCCTGGTTATGTGCTGCCTTAACAAGCAGCTGCCTTGTACAGCGCCTTAACTAGGCAGCTAAATAAATTTTTTTATATTTTTGTTATTTATTTAATTTTTTTAGGCTCGGCTCGTTATGAGTCGAAAATGGATTGACATGGGCCGGTCCTTGTGGCTTGTCGAGCCACATGGGTTGCATGGCTTGGGCCAATTCGAACTTTTTTTGAATCGAGTCACGATTTGATCAAACCAACGAGCCAAATTGACATCGTTATGTGGAGGTGAGAAGAGTGTGGTGGGGCCCTTCGAGACACAGCTCAACTGGTGGATCAATTAACATTTATCTTGCTTTCAGCGGTAGGGTGGAGGTTCGAATCTTGGTGGGAACCTGTGACCAGATTTATTTGGTATGGAGCAATCACTTTGGAGGAGGATCTCTTGTGCGCAGAAGTATACAAGCGGTGGAGGAAATCTGTGATCCAATTGAGGCATAACCCGCGATTTACTCCCTCCAAGGTTCTAAGGGCAAGGATTTTGGAGGTCCAGAATTTAGTTTAGTGTAAGTTGGGATACCTGGATATATATATAAAAAAAGAAAAAAGAAAAAAAATCAGATGTGTGGTGGGTGTACGGAAGGGCTTAGATGTAATGGTGGGCTGAGCTGGGCTAAGAGAGACCGTACAAATTGGACGTTCTTTTGGTAACCCAATGAAAGAAAAAGAAAGTGGAAGACACTGTCAAAATATTCGCATAATTTGAAGTTGGACATCAGGTTTCTCTATCAAGTTATCAAGGTCGTTTGATAGAGCTTTAATTTTTTTTTTTTTTAGAAAAAAATTTCTTTTAGATCGTTCTTCAAAATATTTTTAAAAAATTATTGAAATATATTGAAATTAATTTTCTAATATTTAAAATAATTTTTAACTTTTAAAAACAAACTAAATTACTGTCAGTCTCTCCCAGGTTTGACTTGAGCGAAACCCAAGGATAAGATCTCAAAAGATTTCTCTTTAAAGAAACTGTATAGTGGGTTCGATTTTATATTCTGCGTGTTGCATATTCATTGGTGAGCTTCTTTTTTTGGGGTGCTTTTCTGTTAGAAAATAACTGAAATTTCCCTATGAGGTCCTGCGTTTTTGAATTCCATTAAGCCGTTTGATACCCATTTTTTTTTTAAATATATTTTTCCTTCTCTTTTTTTTAATCATATATTTTTCATGAAAATAATATTATACGTAAATTAAATTTTTTTTTTATTTTTTAATCACACATTTCCCATCAATTTACTATTTCAAAATATATTTTTACATAAAAATGACTCCCAAACACCCTCTAAAAGCTTTAGAATGTATATTAAAATGATAAATAAATCGAGAAAATGGGGTTAATAAATTAAAAAAAAAAATTTGTGTAATATTATTTTATTGAAGAATGTGTAATTGAAAAGAAAGGAGTGGAAAATATATTTTGAAAAATAATGGAGATTAAACAAGGATTATCTCTTTTTTCTGTAGAAAATGAGCTTTATAATAATGAATTTTGGGAAAATATGTGATCGAAAGTTAGATTTTTTTTTAATTTATGTGTAAAATATTTATTGTGAGAATATATTATTAAAAATAAATTTTAAGATAATGAGGATCAAACCGGGCTTAATATCCATAACCATGTTTTATTGACACATTTTGCTTCCATCATCACATAATTAAAATGCAATTAACCTCTTTATGACTTTATCTAGTCAATATGCAAACTCATTAATTGGTTTAATAATATATTTTGTCATTTTGTAAGGCGTGTGCCATGATACGTGGCCAATAATTATTATGAACGGTCGACCAACCAAATTAATAATTTTTGTATGAATATTATTCTCGTTGTCTTATGTCATCATGTTCGTGAGAAACGAACTATTTCATGACATCGTAAATCGAACTCAGGTATCATCCGAATTGGATGATAAAATCTTTAGCTCTTCTTCAACCAAGGTACTAAGGAAGAAATACCTGCAAATAACCTAAATATAAGGGTGAATTGTGATATTAGACTTGAAAAGATAATTGTTTGAAGAATAACCTTTAAATAATAATCTTTCCAAAAATACCATTCATAGAGAATTTGCAACCAAGGCCATTACAATGTTTAAAAACATTCAATTAGGTCCCCAAATAAATATAGATCATGAATCTTTAATAAATTTAAGCCCAAATATTATACAAAATTTTATTGATCTAAGAAATACAACATATAATGAATTAAATTATTTAAATGAAAATCTGAAGAGTTTCTTTACAGAATATTTAGATCCAAAATTAAAATATAAAAATGTTTATATAGATAATAGAGCAATCAAAATAGAAAATGATATACATAAATTAATTCTTAAACTGGAAAGAATAATTAACAAATTAAATATAATTATTGAAGAAAAAGTTTTGACAAAAGATAATGAATTTTATAAATTCTATTGTAGTATTTTAAATACTTATGAAGATCTTAATTTTCTTCAAAATTTTAATCCCTCCGCTGCACACAATGAAAAAATGGTATCAGAGTCATGTTACGAACCTAAAATTATGATGAATATAGTAGATGAAGAAAATATAATTGAAAAACTTTTGAAAAAAATTTGAAAAATATAAAAAATCAAGTTATCCCTACTTACCTAAAAACACCACAAATGAAAGTTTTGAGGATATACACAAAAAACTAGAAAATTTAGAACATAATCCACAAGTAGGAAATGCTCTTTTAGATAAAAACCTTAAAGGAAAAGATAGGATTATAATAAATCCACCTCAAGATTTTAGGATAACACGAAAAGAAAATAATAAAGGGAAAAAATGAAGAAAATCAATATATGATTACAGATATAAAAGAATTAGAAAAAAAAATCTTAGAATCTACTGATAAAATGTATGAAGAATATAAAAAATAGTTAGAAGAATTGACTGAAAAAATGAAAAATACGAAGATGAATACTAATCCATCAACAAGTCGAGAGGTAAAAATAGAATTCAGTAGTGATGAATAATATGATTATCCTTATCATACAACAATATATATTAAAGAAGGTATTAATCAATATAGAAAAACACAGAAAATATACACTGAAAATATAACAAAACAATCCATAAAAGAAATAAATCCGATGAAATCTTATAATGAATCAATCCACACATCAGGAGTATGGTTAGATTTAGACTGTATAGATAAAAATAAAACTATTGAAACATAAATGAAAAGTACAGACTTAGCAATACAATTTAATAAATGAGAAACATATAGAGTTTTTGGATTTATAGAACATACATTCAAAAGAATTATTTCTAAATGGTGGAGAAAGTTACCAGAATCTATAAAAGAAAGAATAGAGTATGGAGAAAATAGAATTGAAGCATTAGATAATAGGAATACTTTAAATGATCAAAATATACAAGAAATATTAAAAAGGTTTGAAAAAACCTTAAAAATAGAGTTCTTGGGAGATACATATACTTCTAATGAAAAAAGATAGAAAACAAGATGAATGCAATGAAGGAATGATAGCAATGAAAAATTTGAAGATATGTGATATGTGTGAATTAGAAAGATATACATGTAAATTTGAAAAATTATACTATATATTAAATCAAAGTGATTATCAAGAAAATAAGCCTATATTAAAGTCTTATTTTACGAAGTTACCATTTCCATGAGAAATTAAGTTATTAAAAGAATATGAGAAATTATTACCTCTAAGAGAAGAAGGAGGAGTAAAAATAGATAGTATTAGAAGTAGGATTAAATTTACAAAAAGAATGATAAGCATGTGGTGCAGGGAAGCTCTAGGAGTAAGAAAGCATATAAAATAAGAAAAAATTCCTTATGTCGTTACAAAGATATAGGCCAAATTGAACAATTTGGATGCCATAAAAAGAAATATAAACTATATAAGAAATATAAAAGAAAATTCAAAAACTACAAAAAATTTAAGAAAGGAAATTTTAAACCACACAAAAAATATTTCAAGAAAAAAAATTGGAATAAAAACTCTAAACCAAGAAATATTAAAAAATGTAGATGTTTCATCTGTAATGAAGAATGACACATTGCCTCTCAATATCCTAAAAAGAAAGATAGACAAAATATAAAAACTCTTAAAATTTATGAAAAATTCCAAGATGATAGTGATATAGAACCAATTGAATAATTTGGAGATTTAAGCAGTGAATGTAGTAGCATTTACGAATTAGATACATCCTCATTAGTGAAAGATTCTGAGGAGATAGTATATATGAATCAAGATATACAACAAGCAAATTTAGAAATAGAAGTAGAAACAATTGAAGAAGTCGAAGATTCGATAGAAGGTATAAATCAAGAAATTACCTTTGATATTAAAAAATACAAAGGAATAACCAAGAAAATATTAGACCTACAAGAAAAAGATGTATTCCATCAAGAATTCTTAAAAATACTACCAAAAGTAAATAAAACAATTATAAGTATGAATTATAAAAAAATGTCTATCAATATAGAAGATACTATAGGAAAAGTAAGAATTCCTATAATTACAAAAGAATGGGTAAAACAAAAGTTATCCAAAATTCCGGAAAATATAAGAAACAAACTGAAATGTATTGAAATAGGAGGAGTCCAGATAATGGTAAAAGAATTCTTTAGAGAAAGTATGAATATACCAATAGAAATATATTGTATGGACAACAGAATCTTACAAGATCTTATAGATACTCTATTAGGAACAGTTGTAGGAACTTAGTCTATCAAAAGATAATATTCACAATAAAATCAAATTATACAATATCACTAATTGATGAAAATATTGACCAAAGTTTTAATCTATGCTATAGAATTGGAAACTTGAAAATGTTACGAAAAAGTAAGGCTTTTAGTATAAGCATAAAATCAATTTTTGCTTTTAGTACTAGCCATCATAACAATCTAAGAAAAATAACCGATAATATTATTATACATAAAGATTTTGAGGAATTAGCACAATATATACCTCCTAGGAAATACCAAAAATATGAAGTCACTATACCAGAACAAATAATGCTTGATTTCCACATACAAGCTAGAGAAATTAATTCTAAAGGAAAACTGATAAGAAGAAATAGTGTCAGCCTAGAAGGAGATAATCTTATTGCAAGATTCCCCTCTAGACAAGACTCTAAGATAAACAAACTTAAGATATTAAGTATTGTTGAACCATCAAACTCTCAATATTATATCAAAACAAGATATGTAAATCAAGAAAGATATAAGAAGAATCTTCTTGCCCTCATAGATACTGGAGCAGATAAAAGTCATGTAAATACTAAACTTATTAGTCATTTAATATATTTTGAAGTACCAGAACCATATATATTCAAGGATTATTTAGGAAATAATCTTGAAATAAGAAAATATGTAAAGTTCTCTCTTATACTTATGGAAGAGGATCAGAAAGAATATACTAAAAAAATAATTCTATATAAAGATGAATTATATGGAGTTGAACGTTCACCTATATTGCTAGGAATGAACTTTCTTGAGAAACATAGTCCTTATAAAATCTGTCAAGGATATTTAAAAATAACAGTTGATGATAATCCAATTATCATATCAAGAATAGATGAAAATATGAAATCATTGTTATCATGGAAAGAATAACTAGTACTAATTTCATGAGTCCATATATTGAAATTACACTCAATATAAAAGTTATTGCAGAGTTAAATTTCATGCTTACCTAGATACAGGAAGTACAATAAGCTTATACCTACCAAACGTATTACTATCTGAATATTGGAAATATAATTCAAAGAAGATCGTCACCGCTACAACAGCAGTTGGAAATAAGGTAATATACAACACATATGCTACGCAAGTACCTTTTCTAATTTCTTTTAGAGAAGTATTTGTTGATACAATATATATGTCAACCATAATTGGATGTGATATTTTATTAGGACAAAATTTCCTATTAAAATATGCACCATTTACACAATATATTGATAAATATATGTTCACAACTCCTTGTTCACATAAAATAATTACACCAAAAATAAATAAGGCTGTTACCATAGCATATGAAAACATAAACCATCAGAGTTCCTCAACCCAGCGTGGTAGATGTTGGAATACAGAAAAATTTAAACTAGTTATAGTCTTAAAAATGACAACAGAAAATATGTTAGAAAAATTGAAAAAAAAATTTCTGAAACATATTCTGAAAATCCATTAGAAAAATGGAATACAGACAAAGTAAAGGCAAAAATAGTATTAATCAATCCAGACACTATAGTAAGAGTCAAACCTATGAAATATAGTGTTGATGACCAAAAAAGAATTTGAAGACCAGATAAAAAACTGCTAGGAGTCAAATTGATTAGGCATAGTAAAAGCACACATAGCAGCACAGCCTTTATGATTAGAAAACATAGCGAGATAAAAAGAGAAAAAGCCAGGATGGTAATAAATTATAAAAAGTTAAATGAAGTTACCAAATTTGATGGATATTACTTGCCAAATAAGGACACCTTTATTAAACAGGTACAAAATAAAAAGATACTCTCAAAATTTGATTGTAAGTCAGGGTTTTGACAAATCATGCTTACAGAAGAAAGTAAACCATTAACTGCATATAATACCCCCAATTCTTTAGGACAATATGAATGGAGTGTAATGTCATTTGGGTTAAAAAATGCACCACATATATTCCAAAGAAGAATGGATGAGGTAATTAAATCAATTACTCATTTTTGCATTGCATATGTAGACGATTTACTTATACATTCAAATAATTTAGATGAACATATTGAACATCTTGAGAAATTTTGTTATATTACGAAAAAGCATGGTATTACACTTTCTCAAAAGAAAGCTAAGATAGCCAAAACAGAAATAGAATTTTTAGGATTATTTATAAAAAAAGGAGAATTGCAATTGCAATCTCATATTGGAGAGAAATTTCAAGAATTTCCTGAAAAAATCAAAGATAAAAAATAATTACAAAACTTCCTTGGTATATTAAATTATGCTGAAAGATTCATTGAAAATTGTGCCAAACTAAAAAGTTATTTTCTTTCAAAGCTAAGAAAAAATATAATGTGGTTTTGGGAAAAATAAGATTGTGAAAATATAAAAAGGTAAAAGACGAATTAAAGATATTACCCAAACTTATAATTCCACAAGAAGAAGATTTCTTTATTCTTGAAACTAATGCTTCAAATAATTACTGGGAGCAGTATTAAAGGTTAAAAAGAATCATAAATAATATAAATGTGAAAATAATTGTTCTTGTCCTGAGATATTTGCAGGTTATACATCAGGAACATTCAAAAAAGTTGAAACGAAATATGAGATGAACGGGAAAGAACTCATTGCTGTAAAAAAGGGAGTTAAAAAATACGAAAATTATTTATTACCAAAAAAGTTTTTGATTAGAACTGATAATACTCAAGTTAAAGTTTTTTTAAATAATAATGTTGATTCATCTATTGCCAATAGATATATTATCAGGATACAAATCTGGTTTTCATACTTCAAATTTGATATTGAATACATAAAAGGTAAAACTAACTTTTTTCCTGATTATCTCAGCACGGATGGAGTTAGAGCAACTAAAGACGAAAGTCCAAATACTTGAGATAAAAGTTTCCTATTTGGAAACACAAATACAAAATATCCAAGATAGCCTTCAAGGCAACAATATAGCCCTTGAGGCAAAAGCAACTTGTACTAAGTCTAGTATCCCTTCACAGGGACCAGTAAATACTAGCGCTCTCCCCGAGGATAAAGGAAAAGAGAAGAATGTAGTAGGAACCCCTTCACAAGGAATACTTAAGCCTATTACTGGTAATGAAGATATTCAAAATATCAAAAGTGAAGGTAGCTCTTCACAGAGCCAAACTAAATCTAAACTTTCTATTGAAAGGATAAATCCAAAAGATATTGTCAAAATATGCCATAAGGCAAAATTTACTAGAAAAGATAACCATGAAGAAGTCATATTCTTTATTGTTATTTTTTATGTTTTATCAGATTGGTATCTAGACATAGGAAAGTGGATGAAAACTCTCCACTATGTAAAATACAACAAGATAAACTTTTATCCAGGAGCATCAGCCAACTAGGTACGAAACTGTTTTGAGATAGGAAATATACTCTGCATATATCCCAGCAAAGATCTCAAAGAAATAGCCCAACTTCCGGCCAACGTCAGGAAAGCTGTAAAAAGATATACTGAATTAGTCAAGACAACAAACATATACATCAGATTCCATTCAGCAACTATGGAATGGGATCCGGTTCTTGAACATATGCATCCATCATTCCATATTATTAAAATGGGACTTATAAACCAACATTTTTTACCAACCAATCAAAAGGTTTTTAAAAATGGATACCAAGATATTATAAATATGATGCCTTACAGAAGAGCAAAAGGGTACAAAGAAATATTCGAACATGTAACTCAGATGAGTACTGAGACAGAAAAAATATGAATTTATCCATCTGAAGACCATATAATCTACACCAATGCAAGGATAGCTATAAAAGAAGAAGATATATGTTATCTTGACCAACTATTATCCGCAATCATCTCAAACCAAGTACATGGATCAGAAGATATGGCGAAAGAACTTTGCAAACTACTCTGAAACTACAGTGACCACCATTGTGAATACTGTGTAGTGAAAGACATGAATCAAGCATCTTTCAACAGTGAAGAATTCCATGCAGAATTCTTTAATTTGAAGATGGAAAAATGATAGTGACAAAAGTAGCCATTTATCACTACTTTAATAAATAAATTTATTAAAGAAAAATCGTGGCTACTAAAAGATAGAAGATAGTACAATAAAGATTTGATAACTGTGACTACTCATCTACTGGTTGTCATAAGTGAAAGACAAATTCAAAGATAAGTCATATAATTTCTAAAAAAGAGGCCACCTAGCAAGAAAATAATGGAGAAATCGGTGGAGATAAGATTACTGAGCTACCCAACAAAAAGAAGGAGGAGACACCTGTCAAGAGAGGACTCTCAAAGTCTTCTGTAAAAGGAGGCAAGAAGAAAGAAAGAGGTAGCTCGAAATAACTTATCTTTAAAAGATTTGAAAAATCACATCTGAAAAAGATATCTTTTGTAATCTGTAGACACTACTTGTATTTAGAAAAAAATTAGATAGTCAGAGGAGAGTAAAACTTGTAATAAGGTAATCACTTATGGAGTTCTAAGCTTCATAAGGTGAGTACCAAAGGTATGTAAATATAGATTGTAAGCATGTACTATTTCAGTTTATGAATATTAAAGTAAAGTTTGTTATGTTCAAGAAAACTTTCATAAAAGGATTTCGTTAAATTTCTCATGATTCCTCGACAGTACAGATAGAGATTTTAAAAGATTTTCAAAATATTGATTTTGAATGGATGTTAACCATGCCAAAGTACCCGTCTTTGATGAATGGTTTAAGGGAAAAGACAGTTTTCTAACAATCGTAGCACCTTGTGTGTGAGTTATCTTTTAAAATTTCATTTCAAGTAAGAACTTGATTCTGAAAAGAGTCTGAATAGAGGTGAAAACAGAGACTCTGGATACTATGAGATAGCGTCTGTGGAAACACGGTTAGTTCTCTACAATGAGAAATGCAACCTTAATTGAAAAGCTTTTTTGCGGAAGCAGTTGTGGACCCAAATGATTTCAAAAAACATTTGAAACTTTTACTTGATTCAGAAGATTGATTAAGTACATGCAAAGCATCTATAAGAATATACTGGAGGGAAAGCCTATTTACTTCTATTTGATTACTGTAAGTTATTTACTCTCTTTTACATGATTATACTTTGATTAATTTTGATGAACAATTCACAAGCATCCACATCCACATCCACTTCTAATGATAATGATTCCAGATTATATTTAGATGAGAAAGATATTTCGCTTTTACTTAAATTAGCTGAAAAGTCTGAAGACATGTTTTCTGTTGGCAATGAAAAACTTGAAGAAATATATAGAGATATAGATTATTATTGTAAGCATAATATAAGACTTGATTCTATAAGAACTGGTAGAGAAATAAAAAAGGTAAAAGATATTATAACTAAACATAAAAATATACAAGAAGAAGTTTCAGAATGAATAGTTCTAGGATACATAACTAAGAAAGATCAGCCTAGAATCTTTAAAAAATTATCAAGATACAGAGAATATTTAGAGTTGTTTGAAAGATTGAAAAATATAAACATAAGTCTTGATTAAAGAATCCCGAAAGGAGAAGAAATATTGAAAGACTTAGAAAAAATACAGGATACATCTTGCAAATAATAAAAGTAAAGGTAAAATAGTATTTCCAATAATAAAGGCCATTGTGGAAATAGAACCAATATTCCGATCATTCAGAAGACTGACCCGGTACTAAACAACTTCGATAAGTTGAATAAAATTTGTAATTCTATCAAAAATCTTATCAAGCATGTGATTTCACCAATAAGTATTTCATCTTTATAATTATGATGATTAGCTAGTCGATTGCATGATTTATGTACAACTTGAAACCATGACGATGAGCTCGAGATTGTAATATACAGAAAAAAAGAAAGAACCTCTTGCTCAGTTAAATAGTCTTCTTGCTTGCACTCCATGGGATGTGGTTTACAAGAAATTTCAAAAATATGATAGAAGTACATCTCACGTACTAAGGTCATCTCCAGCGCTGCATCAAAATTTGCATCATTTTGTACCAAAACAAAAATTTTCTCCAACCATTACACCAGATCTTACACCAAATGAACAGTGCTTTATTATTTTATTCATTTTTTCGATTTTTCTAAATGTATTTATTTAAAAAAAATTATTTATTTATTTTATAACTATATAAATTATTAAATCATAACTTTGTTAAATTAACAAATAAATTGATTACTAAATTATTCACGTGTTTATATATTATGTTAAAATGATAAAAGTAATTGATTATATTATTCATTTATGATAAACAATTACGTTAAATTTACAAAAATAATAAATTTTAATAATATAAACTTTACGTTAAATTAAACTTTAAACGTAAACTTTACAAATTCAATTTTACGTTAAATTAACAACTACGTTAATTATTATTGATTATATTATTAAAAATAATAAACTTTAATAAGATAATTAATAGTGTAATTTTTTATTACTATTAATATTATTATCATCATCATCATAGAACGAAAATGACATAAATACACTTAACTATTATCTTTGAAAAATGAAAAATAAGGGCAGAACGAACATTGCACAATTTGGTGCAAAAAAATGGTGTAAGCATGGGTTAAATAAAAGGTGATTTGTATAACAATTTAGTCCGTGTTTGGTTGGTAAAAAATCACAATTTTAGTAGATTTTTTTTTATAAAAGTTGGCTGAATGCATCGTTGATAAGTTAAAAAATTTGTGAATGATATTAAAATGTTTAACTTTGATTTAAATTTGTATCAATTTTTTTAATTAAATTAAACAAGATTATAATCCACCTCATCAATGATCAAAAGGTAAGTCCCAATCCTATCCTCACAAACATACCCCAAAACCATTAACCTGCAAACCTAGTCTCAAGTAAGCACTTTTTATTGTCAAACTTATTTTTAGTTATATATTTTATACTTTTTAAATTACATATTTACTGACTTTTATCAAAATATACTAAAAATTTAATTTTTATACAACTCGGGTTTCTCATGAGTAAAAATTACAAACTTTAGCCAGACATTCCCTCAGTAACGGGTGCGTAATGTGCACCTCCGTCCGCGCATTATCAGGTCCGTCAGTTGTTGAACTGGAGAGGAGAGAGAGCGAGAGGGTACACTGCTACTGCTGCTTAAACCCTCGATAAGCTTCCCACAAAATTCGCAAACGCCTTAGAATTGTTTGGTTACTCGATAGTTCGCTGCACACTCCGAACATGGCAAATGGAGGTTGCAACGACAGTGCCGCAAACGACGTCTTCGAACTCGAAGCGAAGCGCAAAGAAGACTTCTCTTGGCATCCTTGCCAGGTTTCTCTCTGGTCAGTTTTTCATCCGCTTCCCCTAATCAAAGCATTTTGTAGTTCGAATGTCATTTGATAGTACTACTCGGTAAATATGCGTGATCAAAATAAATGATTAGTCCTCATACTGCTAATTTTTTTGTGTTAGTATAACTAGAATCCTAATTAAGTGATTGGTGCATTTTCATTCCATTTGCAGTTCAAAAAATTTTCCTGCACATTATTTTATTTACATTGATAATTATTTGTTCTGTCATATTTTTACTAAGCTTAATGGGATGTTTATGTTTAATGTTTGGAACCGATTCTTCTCTATGTAATATGTGGAGCTGAGGTCATGCTTGCAAATTTAAAGGCCATAATATAACTTCCAGAGATGTAGTGTTTTCGTATATTCTTTCCCAAATGAAAGGGAGATTATGAACAAAGCATCTGTCAGTGTAATACATGCTTGTTTGTGTTTTTCCTCTTCCAAATAACAGAACTGATCGGCAATAGACCGTTTCCAGTTAAATAATGGTGGCCATGGTTATTGATGTTTGAAGTACGATTTAAATGAATATATTAAATTTGCTCTTGTTAGGAATTAATCTTAGAAAATACTTATGCATAGATATGTGCATGTATCTGTGCTGCTTCATATATGTATATTCGCGTGTATATGAGTGTAAGAATGTAGATGGTTTTCCCGTATGTCTAATATC
>NC_036251.1:31085026-31087959 GCF_002742605.1 Olea europaea var. sylvestris
TAGTTTGTTATTTTTGTTGTATTCTTTCCGACTCCATGTACTACTGTTTCAACCATTATGTGTGAATTTGTCTATGACCATGCTTCATAAACTCCATTGAAGCCAGAAGGCGATGATGTTGGTTATATTGAAATATCTGTTCAAGTCATCATTGCATGGTGATATATTCCTTGAACTTATTGGATAAAATTTGCTTTTGATATAATTGTTTTTCTGTTGCAAGTAAATTCACATACTAATCACCTTAATTAGCAGATAATTCGTGTTAGACACTCCAAGAAGATCCACTGCAGATGTACCTTCACAATCAAATGGCTTCACCGAGCCCATAAAGAAGGACCATTGACTATTCCATCCAGTGCCATCATGAAATTAGCTGTAGAAAGTATCAATCTACATCCAACTATATCTGCTTTCTTCAGTACACAGGAATCCTCAAGTGGCTTGTTTGCTTCACCATTGCCAACTATTGCTGATAGCATGGATTGGGATATGGATATTCATGCATTGCTGGAAAAACAGATAGAAGAGATAAGTAATTCAGCTGATGTTTCTGGGAAGAAAAAATCAGAGGATATACTATTTGGGATTGAAGGTGATTGTCATCAATCCATTATTCTCAAATGATCATAAGCAAATTATTTATATAATATTTGGATTTAGATCTGCAAAATTCTTGAAGTCCAATGCAAACATAAGATATGTATGTGAAAATAAATCTTGATTCATTCTAGAGATGGTTCATTGGACTTCAGGTAACCATTTCTGAGAAGTGAGATGTTAGCTAATGTCTTCTTAAGAAAATAATTAATGTATATTGCTATGTTTATTATCAATAAATAAGTGAAAAAATCTCACTCCTTATCTAAGTGTCTTCACATTGGGACCATTCTAATAAATGTTTCATTAGTCTCTTGGCATGTATATTCATGTATGATGGGATTGATTTCCTGTTTTACATATTTGCTTATTAGTCAATCCCACAATCAGTTGGGTCCCCATAGTGTAGTTGTTAGAATTAAATGAAAGATTTTTTCAAGTGTTATTGCATTTCCCAAATTACTCTCTCATGTGCGTAGGCTCTGTTGCAAATATTATGATGATGGTTTCTTTCATGCAGTCGATTGCAAAGGAGAAATCCGCGGCAGAGCAATTACTACTTCCAAATTGAGTAATTCACAAGTCCAAGGGGTGCTAAATCATTTGAAGAGGACTACTCGGAGTAGGAGCAAACATTCTGTGGAGAAAAGAATAATAAATCCGTCACCCACTATTCCCTCTGTTCAAGATGAGTCCCCAGAAATCAGGTCTTCTAATAATCCTCTTGCTGCTCGTGCAGCTCTTGCTTCATTGAGGTCAAAATTTCCTCAAGATGCAGGACTTTCCGTCCAAAACAATGTGGAGAAAGCAGACATTATTACTGTTGATAGTTCATCTATGATGGATGAAATTTCCATGAAAATTGAAGCTACCTTAACAAGAGAAAATCCCAAATATGAAAGCATTGTGAAGACGCTCTTTCCAACCGCAAGTGCTCCAGAAGAATCTGAATTTTCTTTTATATCTTCTAGAGCACCATTAAAGGGGAAAGAAATTGAAGACAAGGGACCAGTAAAGAAGACAACTCAACCTTCAGAAAGAAGGCTCACTCGCTCAGCAGTGCAGAGAAACGCAGTAGTTCTTGAAAATGTTGAGATGACCTATTCTAGAGAGATAAAGTTAAGGTCTTCTTCCAAGGCGAGAATCGTCAATCATTCAACAGTTAAAAAAGCAGCAAAAAATCCAGTTGCTGGAGCAAACAGTGGAACTGAAAGGAATATTTCGACTAAATGCAGCAAATCAAAATTTTCTACAAATAAAATTGCAGTGCCAGGATATGATTTATTTGAAAACCAGAAATCAGTTATTTCAGCAATTGATGCTGAGTCAAGTAGATCCCCTGCTGAGGATGGGGGAAGCCTTGTGGGAAAAGACAGACAGATTATAAAGAATGTTTCTACGAAGGAAATCGTCGATGAAGCCACGGCAAAACATAATTACCCAAAAAGGATGACACGTTCTGTGGCTCGAGAGGATACTGAAAAGAATAATGTACAACCTAATGTAAGATTGAGAAAAGGCAGATATGACGAACCTGATAGTGTTGAGCTGAAGACCACTCCAAAGAGTGAAGGTATCCTACAGAAACTCAATATTTGCCTATATAGTCAGTAATAATTAATTTACTGCTGTATGTTTTTATATTACCTTTATCTTTATAGTCCTAGAGTTGGTTAAAGAATCTGCTATAGTATGAATCTCTGCAAGGAGACTTGCATTATTATCATATAATCTCTAAAAAAGTCGCTCTCCATACAAAGTGCTTCAAATGTTTTTTGGTGCTTTCTTCGCTTATTTCTGAATTTCCCCGTTTTATTTATTTTTGCTCGAATCTTCTTGTGTGTTTATAGTTTAATAACTAACTACTGGAGCACGCTTAGTGCATGCAGAAGCCTAAAATGTTTTATATATAAATAGTGGGAGATATTGTTGCTTTTATTTTAATGATGAAATACACTTCTATACATAATAAAAGCGGAGCAAATCCTTGAGGGCAGGAAAATTTCTATATTGGGTGGTCTATTTTCTTGATTTATCTTCAATGAGCACAACTAACAATCCAATGGGCTCAAACAGTCCCTCGAATATTATTTGGTGTCATTTAACAAAGGGAAGTAACTTGATGCATGATAGAGGTGTTCTGATGTTGCAGAAAATGTTGCCAGTGACAGTCGAGGCATAAAGAGGAAGTCTTGCAGTTCCAGAAATGAGTTGCGATCTTCTCCCCGACTCAGACTTCTTCCTCAGACTCGCTTACAAAATAAGGTGTAATCTTCTTGCAATGGCTCCTCCCCATATATATCTCCTACAACTAAAGACATCACTCTTTTGGT